>NC_135502.1:56753244-56833244 GCF_052857255.1 Amblyomma americanum
CAAAAGAAGTGTCCCTCCGATTATGAGCCCATTCACACTTGCGAGTCGAGCTAGGTGAGCTTTCGGCAACGAACTAAGCTGCTCCCTGGCTGCCGTAGTCGTCGCTAAGTCTAACTGTTTTACATCAGCAAAAGCATACAAAACTCTCGAAAGTGCGCGAACGTCGCTCCCGAGAGTTTTCGCTGCAAACGAGAAGGCGACCCGCAGGTCGCGCATGCAAGCGTGAACAACGGTGCTGTCGAGCTGCTGCCTGGTCGCAAGTGACTGCTGGTCGCATGCCCTTTGCCGTGTTCAACGCGAGGAGCTACGCTTACAAATCAGGAAGACGACTTTGGGGAAGCCAGTCTAGAAATTTGCCTGCCGCTCGTCATAATCGGCCTTCATCGCAATAAAAAACCACCCCTAGCTTCGTTGCACTTTTGACAATGCAAACCGACCGATAACTTGCCGAAAACACGACGCCAGGCTGTCAACATGGCGGGTCAACGCAACCACGGTGTTTCCCTGGCGATTTTCTCGGGCCGGTCATGCTTGATTCGCGCCATCTGACCAGACAAACGGTCTAAATGCATGGTAGGGTCATTGAATTTTGTTTTTGTTCGTAGACATCTGTCAATGGCGCGGACGCGACGCTGCACGAACACCGACACTCTAACCATAGAATTAGCACTGTGTCGTCGACAACGGTGCGCCGAAAAACTCAATTGCAAACTTCACAGCTGTACACCTCGGAAAAAAAAACTGCCCGTAATCATGCGAAGCCCCTACTGCAAAACCGTTCAGTTTTCACGATCGTACTGCGTACCTACAAGGAGCGGCTAATTGTTTTTTGAGCACAACACAACCTCAGACTCGAGCCACGGCATTTCCATGACACCCCCCCCCCCCCCCCGCATGAAAGCGACCACTGCCTTCGCGATTCGACATACCCCGAAGGTTGAATGCATGGGTGGCGACAACGGCCTCGTGCAATGCTTGGTCAGATTAGAGCAGGGGTTGCACGCGCCCCGTAAGAACTTGAAACAGCCGAAGCTCACTGCCTTTTTTGCACCTGAATGAAGTTTTGCTTTAGCGAATACATTGTATTTTGACATCCTCGTCGTTGCGGCGCAATTATAGAGCTTTACTGCTCTAGATTTTCTCGTGTAGTTGCTTATATCGAATTAATGCTTATAATGAATTTTTCTCCCATCCCGCTGACTTTGTATTTCACTGGGTTGCCCCATTGTAGTGGTACTGGCATTATATTGACAAATTCTGGCGCTGTACTGATTGATACCTTGATTCATGGTTGTCCTTGTAAAACTAGAACTAAGGAGCTTTTACTCCGATATCACCAGCTATGACGTAAAGACAGCACATGGCACATGATGTAACATGGCCGTCTTGGGCCTCTTCAGGGCCCCTCCTTGAGCACATACCTGCCATTAGGCATAGTAAATTCTAATTGTTATAACAAAATTTTTGGAATGGCGAAAGATTTTCATTTTGCGTCGTATCTTGAGAAATTGTTTACAAACTTCATATGTGCTCAAGACAGTGTGAAAGGTTCTGAATACTGAAAACATTCAAGAGATCTGATTATTTTTAACAAGGCAGCATGTTTACTCCTATGAAAACAAGGAAGTGTGTATTAGCAAGAAAGCGTAATAGCTGGCACATGCCAAAAGACAAAAAAGCACTCACAAGGCGACACTGTAAGTAGCGCTTGATCAGTGTTCCCTCAGTGTTTCTTCATCAGCACTGTGATTAGAAAAATCTAATGTCAAATATGCATTTTAAAGCTTGTTGAGTTGGCTTTTCCACATTGCACATATATAAAATAATGTTGCTGCGCTGTATCGTTGCCAAAATTATGTTAATTGCTTCTACATGATAAAAAGCACAAACACTCTCTGTATTTGCAGCGTTAGAAATCTGAGCGAGACCATCTATAAATGTGCAACACTGAAAAGCCAACTCAACGAGCTTTCAAACGTGCATTTTTAGCATTGGATATTTCGAACCACATTGCCGATAAAGAAAATTAAGAAGCCGCGCTCAGCTTCGCTGTTGACGGCCTTCAATTTCATGATATAATTTTGTCTCCTAAAATAAAAAATAATGAAGTTGATTAGTTAATTTTCGATAATCGAATTGTCGAGCTCTGTAACATACACAATGTCTGCCTTGCTGTACAATCTGCCTGCGAGATCACACTGTTGCATCTGTCACAGTTCTTAAAGTAAAAACCTGTAAATGGGGAAAAAAATCGCCCCGTATTTCTTGTCACTGTAGCCTGCTAAAAAGACTGACGTCTTGCCCCTTTTCTGGCTGACTTTTCTCTGTTCCCAGATGAGCATGAATGATCTGGAGCCCAGGGGTCTTCCTGAAAGAGGGAAATTGATGTTGCACGGTGATGGCAGGAGCATCTGGTTCGACAAGTCTCTGAGTGTCCAGGTGTTCAAGGACGCCACGGCAGGCATGAACTGTGAGCACAGCATGGCTGATGCCCCAGCCATGGCCCACATGTGGGAGTACATCATCACCAGGGAGTGAGTGACCTCGGACCTCTTAGCTCTCTCTCAAGTACAGAAATGATTAGGAGCAGTGCATGGCAGACTTCTTTTTTTTTTTTTGTGGCGATAGCTGCATTACGGTAGCATTTCAAGCCTTCAGCATGGCTGGTCACGTGGTGCAGAGCAGCTGCCAGCGGCGCGGCGTCGTGGCTCATCACGTGGTTCTTCACGTGGTTAGTCACGTGACCAAGTTCCACTCAGCCAGCTGTAGCTGTCACTCCAGGTTTAACCAGAGCTAAACCACCGCCAATTTTTTTTTGCAGCATCAGATTCTTGAAATCAAGTAATTTTGTCAGAACGTGTTTGAAATTAAATGGTGCAGTACATTGCTTGTGTCTATGCAGTGAAACCTTGTCAAAGAATATTTTGTGGTACCTTGGAAAATCTGTGTGCAGAATGGAAGTATGCCGTAACCAAAACAGCCTATATATATTCAAGGCACGGGTCCTAACTGCCCTATTAGGTCCGTGTTTGGGTGAACAGGCGAAGAATGTCTAACGCACACTTTCTCCAACAGTAAAGCTGGGGCCGTCTTCAGCTTCCTTGTCGGCATTGCTTGCATTAGGTGACATTTTACCAGTGATAGAGGCAACAGTATTACTATCGGACCGCGCTGGAGAAGTCTCAGCTGTGCTGTCTATGTCTCTAAACATGCAGAAGGTGACAGCTTTCACAGCGCCTTGCTGGTGCAAAACTTCTGCGAGGAGCCCTTCACGAGTGTTGTCGCCGGCAGTCGTCAACACTGGGCTTCATCCCAACTCGAGATGTGCTGGGGAGTGATGTCACTTGTGAAGCAGTAGATGTGGGAAGTGTGCGATTCAGTACAATGCCAGTGACGCAACAATGCAACAAGATGGGGCCGCATTGCAGTCGTGCAGTGACGCCAGTCAGTCTGCAATGTGGTATTGGTGGCTCCGGTACATGGAGGAAAACGAAAGTTTGATTCGGCCAGTCTAAACAACTGTGTAGTCGCCGTGTTGCGGAGAAGCAGAGTCATGTGGCAGTGAAAAGTGATAGCTATGACGATGGCCATATCCACGTGGCTCAGACTTTGACTGTTTGGACACCAACGCCTGCGAATGGGGTGGCAGCAGGCATTGGGTGAGGCGGGAGAGTGCTCTCTCTCTCTTCAGGCATGTCAGCATCTGCAACTGGGCTCATCAAAAGCTGCACTGTGGTGCCGCCGTGCGTCTCCTGTCGTGTCGCCAGGACCTGCGCACTAGGAACACGGTTTAAGTTGCCTTACAATGCACGCAGTGTAGTTCATGGTGGCTTTATAAAAGACCCCTTCCGCCTTGTATGCAAAAATAGGTATGCACTAACCGAGGCTCTGGTCGTAAGTACTTCACACTAAAATGATGTCTACTTTTTTTTCTGTGGTAGGGTGCTTGAGAAGTTGTACGACGAGTCTGGCCGCTGCATGCCCCCAGGCAAGAAGTACAAGCAGTCCACCATCTTGCGGCCCCAGCGCCTCATCTGGATGATATCCCCTGAGCTGGAGAAGGACATCGCAGATGCCCTGGCCAGTGCAAGGAAGGTAATATGAGGCAAATATCTGCATTCCTTGCTTTTTCCCAGTCAGCTTGGCAATGAAGAGTGAAAGTGCAATGGTGACACCGGGCTGCTTTAGCCATCCAGAATCATAGAATTCTCCCACAACATGTGCAGCTTCACAAAGCACTTTCCAGCCCGTGTATGGTAGCTTCAGCTATATGTGAACTTTGTATAGAGTTGAAGTGGTTGGGGTGTATTATGATTATAAATCAGGGTGGCCACATGCAATGGAAACGTTGATATAGGTGGTCTAACTGGAGAGAAGTGGTTAGTTAAGTGTTATAACTTATTCTTTAAAAGTTAGAAAGCTCTTAAAGCTGCACTGTTTTGGTAGCTGTGTACAAGGGCTGGCTTATGAATATTTACCTTGGTGAATATTTACTTTGTAAGGGAAGGATGATTGATAAGGCTCTGGCCTTAGAAATGATTTATTTATTTACTTTCATTTGTACAAAGGGAAAGTGTTATTCAAGGGTTGTGCGAATATTGAAATTTTCAAATACGAATCGAATACAAATATGAAGAAAAAATGGCTTCGAATATTGGATATCTGTTCAGTACAAAAAAATTTCAGAAAATGATAAACAAGCAAATGTTGTTGCCCTTATTTTTTTCAAAATAGTGTACGGCCTTTGCAACTAAAATAAACAAAACTAGACTGCCTCAGTACCGTATAAAAAAACATGATGTGCACAGAATTGCATACTATGTACTTGATTAGACAGCCTAACAGTATCCAAGCTGTAATTAGGTCATGCAAAACAAAATCCATAAAATTACAAAACTGGCAACCAAGAATAACATGAGTAGTAAAATCTCATTCATTCGGAGTTCAAGGAACCGGAAGAAATGCCTGGATCATCCGAAGGCCTCGATTTATAAAATTCTCCGCCGCCCCCCTCCCCGAAAAAAAAACAAAAAACCTGCCGAAAACGCAAAGATGCAGTAAGGCCATATGAGGCCGCTCCATCGCGTTATAACACCTGTACGCCCGTGACGAGCCGCCCGTTTCGGAGTGCTGAAAGAACGACACAAATTGAAAGCAAGGGGCGGAGGAACACACTCTGGCCTCCCGGAATGGCGAGACGGTTTCTAAAAAGGAAAAAGAAATCACTTGCGACGCACCAGTCGGCGTCCGAAAGCTGCGCGGAGCTGGGATTGGACTACCGGCGAATGCGTGGGCTGAGTTGCAGTTGCCCGTGGCAGCGGCGAAGCTCAGAAACCGAAACTGCGCGGCCAGGCTATTTTTTTTTTACCTAGCGACAGGGGCCTTCCGATCGTTGTCACGCCTGCCGTTATGTTACGCCCACTAAAGAGGTGCGCGGGTTACAGTGCACCATGCAATAGGCGGGATTTTTACAGGATCGCTTGCCCTGTTGCGACAGCTCGACGCGCCCCTTGAGGAGGCTCCCGCGAAATTCTGCAAGTAGGCTTTCTCGCATAGCGTAGTGTTCAAAACGGGATGGCGGAAGTCACGCTCGGAGAGTTATGAAGGCGACAGGACGCATTCTTCGGATGTGGGCATTAAATATGTAACGTATTACGGAAGGATTAAAAAAGGCGATTTCGCGTTGCGATTGTTCGAAGCGGGCCGTCGGCCATCTTGGTCGCAGCACGTGTGATATTTGGGAAAGCCAACTTGCGGAATTTCGCACGAGGTCAAGCCTAGCGGCGTCGGTATGCGATCGGTCCGCGTGATAAACGACGGAAAAGGAAGGGAATAGGACCTCTGCATTGTTTTCTTGGAATTTGTTTACTTGATCATCGGCTAATTTGCCCAGATATTATGGTTTTGCCACGGTCGAATTTATGAAAGTCTGCGCAGTATACGATCGCTGGCGAGTATTCGAGAATTTTTGAATATTGGCAATTCTCGAATATCAGCTTCTCGAATACGAATTGAATATCAAACATATTCGATTCGTATTCGAAATTTCGAATATTCGCACACTCCTATTTTATTCACTTATTAGGGGAACGTACTGTGAAAAGGAATGTGCAATGCTTTTGCTGACACCACTGTGTTCTCCTTTGTTTTCTTTAGGCCAATGATGACCTTGACCTGTTTGTGAAAGACCATGACAGCTGGGGTAAAGGTGTCATCAAGAAATGCAAGGTGAGCATCCCTTGCTTCCTTCTCATTGCTGGCATGCAGGCAAGCAAAGCTGTGAAATGCTTGCTTGTCCTAACACCAGCCTATAGTTGGATACAACTGAAATGACCCTGCTTGCAAAGGGGGTCCTTTGACCACATTGTATCAGACTACAGTGTGTTTTTCTACTTGGCCCCCCTTTTTTGTGTGTGTGTGCACCTTACTGTAAAGTTGCATCTGCCTCAGTGCCTTTCTTTTTTTTTCATATTCATTTAGGCTGTAATAGATTGTGGCAGAATAAACCAAATGTTATACTAGATATTTCACCTTGGTCTTCTACAGTGAAGCCTTTCCCATTTAAGGTCTCTTTAGTGAACCAGTCTGGGTGACGCCTCAGTGCCTTTCTTTTTTTTTTCATATTCATTTAGGCTGTAATAGATTGTGGCAGAATAAACCAAATGTTATACTAGATATTTCACCTTGGTCTTCTACAGTGAAGCCTTTCCCATTTAAGGTCTCTTTAGTGAACCAGTCTGGGTGACGTGTACAAGGTAGTGTCAAGTTGCTTGGTAATTAATTGAACCTGTTGTCTCTCTGTGAGCTTTTAAAAGTGGAACGCTCATTTCTTGTTTATTGTTTTGCAGAATTTCATGTAGTGCTGAGACCTATAGCCGTTAACTAGTTTGGGGTCTAGAAACACATGAGTGTGATTCAGGCAGCGACGTTGTGCATCATTTAGAATAAGATTATCTTATAATTTTCAATTATTTAACACAAAGTAATGCATCTCTGTTGTCAGAATATAAAAATTGATAACAGTAAACAAAAATTCAAATGCAGGACAAATTATGGCAGAATATCAAAAATTACATAACATCAGTGTAAGAAATTGGTGTAATTCAAGAGCATTGTAACAATGATTTTTCAAAGCATTAATGGAGCTAGAGCACTGCTTTAGTTCATGAGGAAGAGCATTCAGGATTTTAATACCGTAAACGCTACTAATGGGCGACAGTTTGAAATTACTGTATAAGAGGTATGTAGTGACAAGGGATGATGAATGGAATAAAGAATCTGAAGAAGAAGCGTTAATACCAAGATCTCTTTTTCATTTCCAGAAGGGAGTGACAGGTAATATTGTCACGTTGGTTTTAAGCGGCCGAGGCGTGGTCAACAGTGGCGTAGTCCTGGACGTGCACTTCCACAACACTTCTTTCTCTTCTTGATTGGCATGCTCATCTGCACGAGCACTGGTGTCAGTATATGTAATTCCTGGAAAAATGGGAGACCGGATTAGTTGGAATTAACTGTGTGTTGATCTAACCGCACATGCAATTGACTGTAATTGGCTGCCTAGTTTGCAAAGTGCCAGTTTTAATGAAACTGACGTCATGTTGCTTTAGGGGAACGCAGCTTTGAACAAACATTATATTTCATTGTTATATCTCCTGTTATATCTCCAGGAAACCGTTCTCTAATGTTATTTTTCCTCTGAATCTTGTAAGAAGGCTGCAGAGTAGGAAATTGTGGCAGAAAACTGGTTCAGGTTTTGTTGCATTCCTACTCAGGTGAAGACAAATTCCAAATTCTAAATTCACAAAGCACAAATTCCGGTTTTCAATTTTTGCAGTGCAGTGTCTCTTGACACATTTAAAGTGAGAAGAAAATTTCATATAAGAAATTTAAATTAAAAATATTAGAGCCACCATGGTTCACTTCCCCGTCAGAAATGAAATTTTGAGACAGCATAAAAAACAAGGCATACAAGTGGATACACCTGTTATCAGAAAATCACTTTGGTCATCCTTTGGGGATTAGAAAGCCGCATCCCCCCCCTTAATTGGAGTGTCATATATGTAGCTGGGTGTGACATCTCTCTCTCACACACACACGCACCTGCACACACACACACACAAAGAGAGAGAGGGATCACAGCTTCTTCAGCGAAGGGGGCGGACCTTGAACTGCCATCTCGAACGCGATTCCCGGCATAACAGTCGCCGCCTCCGCATCAAATTTGCAACCAATGACGGCTCACACATAATTTTGGAAATAAGCCGTAACCTTGTTTCTCCGATGTGTAAAGTTTAGCAAGCCTGTGAATTGGGTAAATGGTCATGAAATCGATAACAACGCACATTTCTGCATATAAACAGATGTAGCCTGACTTCTTGGCTGTCTTTTCTTTCGGAGTTATAGCCGTCACAGGAGCCGCTAACAGAGAGAGCTGATCACCTCTCTGCTCTTCACGCTTTACGGGTCCTTTATTTTTACCTGTACCTCTTATCTGGAGCTTCTGCATGGATAATTTTGCAGGTAGTGCCTCATGTGTGGAAAGGCTAACTGATGAAAGGGTGTGCTGTGTACTGATAGCAGATATGAATCAACTAATCATGAGCGACTGTCGTTAACTAGTGAACCAGTGATTAAACAGTAGGCATATTCTTGGCTCAGCTGCCCTGGATAATATTCTCTTACGTCAGGTGGAGAATGGTACAGTTTTTAGTAGTAAAATTGGATGCTGGTATTGCTTACAATGGAGAATGTCGCTCACATGGCTACCGCTGCAAGCAGAAGGCAAGCTGGAGCTGACATCTGTCATGGGAGAGTGTTCTAGCTGCAATGGTTTGTGCCTGCACGTATGTAGTTTAATTCACATTCCAGTCTTTATGTTTAGGGTGCCTGTTGCTCTTGTTACTCTTACGTTCACAGTACAGTTTTCAAACGAGGTGTTTGAGAAATCAAAAATAAACTGTATTTACACTCAAGCAGTGCGCATCAGGGGCCACTCTTTGGCACGATCCAAAAGTCAGCTCCCCTCTTGAATGAGGATGGCAGCCAGAGACAGGTTGGGGGAAGAAAGGAAGATGCACCTCACGGTGCAGAGAGAAGTAATGTGCACTCCCATTCAGGGATGTGGCTTGAGAGTGCCATTATTCCTTTGTATACAACACTTATGCTGTCCTAATAATGGTTGGGGCATTGGCATGCATATGTTGAATGCACTGTTCTAGGAACTGGTCATAGAACGTAAGCAGTCCCAGAAAAAAAATTGCAGTATCTGCTTGAGTGTGTGCTATTGTCCTGTGTGAAATGAAGTAACAGCAGCAGTATCTTTGGTACCGTAAAAAGTCTGAGGCGTGAACAGCAGAGTACAGGTGACCATTCGCAGCTGCAAAACTTAATGCCACGCTTTGGTATGTACTCTTGTTATGAGGTACCAGAGGCCATTCCTCCGGGCATCTTCTAGTAGAAGCACTTCTCATTCAGTTGCGATAGAAGGGAGTAGCTACGTTCTCTCCCCTTTGTACTTTTCCTTACAACCACAGTTGAAACGGCAGTGTGAATTACGAAAAGACCAGAGAAGGCAGCAGAGGATGAATAGTGAACAAGGGAGCTGTAGTGCTCCCGAAACGTCTTTTCATCTTTTGACTTTGGCCAGTGACCAAGATGAATGCGTTAGTGCTCTGGCCACTTATTCAGTGCCATCGTCTCTTGTTATTTCATTCTTTAATGCTACTGTTGAAACCATTGATTTACTTACCAAAAAGCCTAATTTTTCGTCTTGTTGCCCTGCAACTTGTTGTACTGCGTGTCCAGTATGGGCCTTGTTTCCTCAAAATCTGTTGTGGGCATGTGACTAGAGGGTTCTGCAGGCAGAGGGCAGAGCGAAGGATGGTGAGAAGGAGAAGAGGCAATTGTGCCTGGCACAGTGGCTGAGTGGCTAGGGTGCTCAGCTGTTGAGCTTGAGGACCCAGGTCCGGTCTCGGCCGTGGCAGTCACATTTTAGTGGAGGTGAAGTGCAAAAAGCGCTCATGAGCTGTTTGCACATGAGCTGTCTGCCCAGCTGGCTTAAATAAATCTGAAGCCCAGCACTAAGGCATCTCTCATATTCCATGCATTGCTTCAGGTTGTCAAACCCGGCAATTTACAATTTGGTTTACATTAGAAGCAAATTTGAAAAGTTTAAAATTAAAACAGTACTGATGATGCAGAAATCCCATGTCATGGTGTATGATTGCCTGTGAATTTTTTTCTTTCAATTTATTTTATTTTAAACGTCATTTGCTTTGTGTCAGTTGTAAGTTATTCATTGCTTTCTAATTCTTAGATATCACCAGACGCATTCATCCAAATGGCTCTACAGCTGGCTTACTACAAGGAGAACAAGAAGTTCGTTCAGACATATGAGGCCAGCATGACACGACTCTACCTCAATGGTCGAACAGAGACGGTGCGATCCTGCACGCTTGAGGCCACAGAATTTGTCAAGTGAGTGCCTGTCATCACTCAAGCCCATGCTGAGGTCTTAGGTTGACTGGAGCAGTGTGTGAGATTCTTTGGTGGCATTTATTGAAATACACCTTACAAAAGCTCTCATTATGGTAGTTTTGCCATCAGTTCATGATAACACTGTGATCTTTGACTCTATTCAGGTTGTTGCAAATTTATGCTTATGGGTTGTTCAGGATGCAACGCAGCAGCAGTAGCTTCCCCTTATAAGAGCTTAAAGCTAAACAGCCTATTGAACACCTGCATTGAACATGCACTTAAACGGCTTTGGACTGATAGTCTATTGCATTGGCTGCCAATCTAAAACTGTTGTGCATCTGCATTAAGTTTAGTTTATATCGACGCTCTAAAGAACAATGTTGGCATATGCTTTCAGGTGTGGCAAGCTCACAACTCTTGCTGTGAAATAAGATTTGCAGCTACGTATTTTAAGCTCTCAAAACTGGCACATTTTTCAGACACAAAAGGGCATGGGTCGCCTTGAACCACTGGTAGTGGTGTCAGTGTTGCCAAAGTCGTGAAGGGAAATGTCGTGCCAGCTCATGCTGAAGTGGATGGGTGGAATTTAGTCGTGCTTAAAAGCAGTGGGTTAATCTTGTGATAAGTTAACGAATGTTTAAATGTAAGCAAACCTTGCATTTTGCTTTTCTTTGGAGGTGGGGCTGAGGGTTGGGGTTGGGGTGCCAGCACTTTGCACTGTTCGTTCGTGAATGCCCCAAAACCATCAGTGTTGATGGCAGTACCACAAGCAAATATTTATTGTGAAGTTTCTTCAGCTTTCAACTTTTATGCTTTGTTGTGTGGCAGTGGCATAACTCTGGTGGAGTTTTCAGTAAGAGGCCCTTGACATGACTGCTATTTGAAAATGTCCACATCATGCAGGCATCTATTTATTTATTCACATATACACGCAGGGCTGAAGCATTATTGAGTTACAGGGTATTGAAGCTGCCATTTCAGAAACAGGAATCATACTTTTCTTTGCATTTCTGAAGTGACAACTTCTATGATAGGCAGGAAGACAATTCTACCCTTATTGCATTCCTTAATGTCAAAAGAACCCATAACATACATTTCAGCAATTTTCCTGCATAAAATTTTCTTGAAAGTTCTCCACTAGAAACCTGCATAACAATTGCATATGTTCTCAAGGAATTGTTTTACATGAAATTAAATGACATATTTAGAATCGGCACACAAAATTTCATGTTCCCTGAAGATTTCCTAACTGCGACTACATTAATAATTTTTTTTTCTTCAAGACTAGGCTCCCCTCTTAAACAGGTGAAACGTTTCTTCTATGCATTACCCGACTTGCTGCATATGTGGACTGTGTGACGTAACAGCTTGATGCACCCCACAACAGCAAACATACATTTACATATGTAACCTTGTTTTCAACTATTGGCTCAGATGAAAATTTTCATCAGCTGTGTTGTCTACAAGATATGACAGTAGGGTGGGGCATGGGTGAATTTAATGCTGGGGCAAGCTAGAAGCTGCCCTCCCACTCAGAGAGAAGAGTTTTCTCTGAGAAAAGCAACAATGGCCTTCAATTTTATAATGATGGAGGTTATTTTTAACACCTAGCTGTAATTCAAGTGTTGGCTATGAATTGCATATGTTGTCTACAACTGCATTACTATCGCATTCTCTTTATGTAATAAGTATATTCATGTATTATGTATTTTATGTATTGCCACCTCCCCATGTAATGCCCTCCTTCAAGCGTTTTTAAGGATAGTTTTACTAAATACATTCGTCCCTGAGTGGGTGCATCCATCAGCCTGTATGCAAAACATCCTTTTGTGCAGCCATCCTCTAGAGCTTAGGTATTTTCGTATGCTGGCTGAACATGTGGATAATTTTAGGGCACTTTTCTCTTTCTTGTTGGCTTCTTTTGTACGCAGTCTCATTATCAGGTTAACACTTTGAGCAGCCATCTTGTAGGGCAGCTTGTTTTGAGCCTGCTCTTTTCCTACACTTTCCAGGGCCATGGTGGAGAACAGTGTGAGCACGGAGGAGAAGATTCGGCTGCTGAAGCTTGCCGCTTCCAAGCACCAGATGCTGTACCGGAACGCCATGAGTGGCAAGGGAGTGGACAGGCACCTGTTTGCACTCTATGTTGCCTGCAAGGGACTGAAATATGTGAGTCCAGCCTTATGCAGCCTGCTAATTGCAGCCCTATTGATTTTGCAGCGGTATGACCCTGATTGCCACTGTGAGCTGCCAGAGTGGCCCTTCTCAGCTGGTAGCAATATTTTCATTATCCTTAGTGTATTTCTCATTGGCATTCACTGCAGTTCTGCGATTTGTTCTGCAATTTTTAAAAATAGGCTTTTTGAGTTACGAGAGCACTTCTTTCAGCAAAGCATTGTCAGCAGTGTAGCACATCGGAATAGAGCTAGGACGTGCTTACTAGGATTGTGCAAATATTGGCAAGCTTCGAATATTGAAGTTAATAATGCAGTATTCGATTTGGGTTTGAAGCGAATTGCAATATTCGGAAATCTAGAATAATTTTGAAGTATCTTGAATGAAATAACCTGCTGAAAGAAGCAAACAATGGTCTTATGCGCGCTCAGGCACTTATGCACGGTCGCACTGGTCTGACGTCGGCATGCAATGTGCGCACGGTGCACTGGCTGCAACCTGCGCATGTGATTAGACACAGCCCTGATGCAAAAGAGAACACGCCGCAGTGAGAACTGTGCTGCGCCCGCCTCATGGAGGGCCTGAAAGACGAAGACGAAGTGTGAGGCATTGGTATACATGGAGCACCCCGTGGTATTCGCCTACGACCGCTAAATAATTTATAATTGAATTTCTTCTTGACTCTGTTTCGGTTTTTGTGTCATCAACGTAACGATGGCTGTGAAGCGTAGTTGAACTTCAGGTCACGTGAGGCACGAAAAACGGGCATATAACTGCCGTAGTGAGTTAAAACTATGTACGTGTTTATATTGCAGTTTTTCCATGCCTCACGTGACCAAAAGTTGGACTACGTTTGTCACAGCCATCGTTGGGTCGATGAAACTTAAGCCGAAACAGCTTCAGAGAAGCGATTTAATTGTAAATTATTTACAGGTCGTAGGCGAATACCATACAGTATCCATGTATTCTAATGTTTAATTAATCATTTAAAAGAAAAAATAACCTGCAGTAAAATTGGGTGTCTGCTCTCTATTGTGCCTTTGTGCTGCTGCACAATAAGAGGGCATGGTCTCATCTCGCATTTCATGCTGGCTGGTGCTGACGACACGCCTCTGTCCTGATTAGCACAGCGTGCAGCATTGCTAGGTTGGTTTACGCTAGGACCCATAAAAAATCGCTGGTACCGCGTCCTTTGAATCGTGTATGGTGTACGGCGGCATGCTGCATGTTGATTCTGGTGTGTGCGCGATACCTTCGTTGACATCTTTTGACTTTCGCGTAACGGATGATAGCTTCCTCTGTAGTGGTATGAATGTGCGATCAAGTGCGCACTGCGCGGTCACCTGACCATATGCCACGTGAATAAGGTCAAAGGAATTATGGCATCAGATGCAGCGCGTCCGAAATTTCAGTGTACGGTTGTGCACTGAACTCTGAGGAATGAGTGATTCAGTACCGCGCAGGTTTGAAGTATGAATTGTGTCTGAAATTTCTATGTCGATAAAAATTGCTGACAACTTTTACATTTAATCAGCAGCATATAAAGAATCGCGAGGTAAGGGCTTGATATTGCAATGCTGAGTGCACTTTTGCTAGCTGCTGTGTGAACTTTGTCTAATAACAGTTCGAAATCATTTTTTTATTGTTTTATTTATAATTTTGTTCCTTTAGTGATTCCTGCAAACCATGTCTTTTGGCGTATGCTGTTAATCTCTAATGGATTTTCTCTTTTTTTCGCTACGGTTTTTCAAGTCGCAAACTACTCACCTCATTAGAAAATATTCGCTTCTCTTTGAAACTATTCAAGCAAAATAATTCGTATTCCCTTCGAACTGAAAATTCACCATTCACACATGTGTAGTGCGAACTAGTATTCCAGGCTGGTTCACTAATATTGAATAGTTAGCTTTTTAACTACTGCTGTTACTTTTTCTATTTATTGAAAGGCATGTAGCCCATGGTCAGTAATATCCATATCAGTTTCTAGAATTTTGAAAATTCAGTTAGCCTCGGCACTGTCGCCCAACAAATTTTGACTATTTTGATGAGTTACATGCAATGGAGGGTTTGCTTTGTCTGCAAGCTTCTCAAAAGCACATGTATTTTGGTGCGATTTAGCCAAAATTTGTTGGGCCACAGTGCCGAGGGTAACTGCGTTTTCAGTTTTCAAAATTCTGAAAATTGATATGGGCTGAACAATAGTGAGGAACAGCAATATTGATCTCCATTTGGGGGGTCGCAACACGAATTTAGTGTATTAACTTCATCATTGTTATGTTATGCTCATAGGAAAAGTACCTTAGGCTGTTGATAACGGAATATAAAAAACTAGCGCCGCATCTGAGTGCATGAGACGAGCGAGAGCTTACGTATGAGGCATGGCTTCCAAGGTAAGGCAAAAAGGCCGTGTTTGCTGAACCCGTGTGAGGATTACCTGTATGAGGATGCCGGCCATGTATGAGGATTACAAACACCGCCACGCGAATGGACTGCACTGTGGTGCTGAACGCTCCATCCCATGCATACCGATCATGGTACCATGATGCCGCGGTGTGTATTGTCTCCGTTTTTGGAATAGTCATGAAAGAAAAGTGCAGCATGTCTTATTCGAACTTCGCGGCAATTGTTCGGAAGTATTAGAAAACTTTAAGGCATATTTGTTTCATTTCGATAACTTTGAACATACGCTTTTTGATTCGTTCGAATAATCGAATACCAGGATATTCAATTCGGTATTTGAAGTTTCCGAATATTCACACACTCCTATTTCTGTCGCCTGGTTGGGGGTTGGCTGGGAGAAGACACTTTTATAGCTTTTTTTTGCATCACTTGAATGATTGCAATTCAAATGCCTGTTTTACTTGCAGGAGAGTGAATTTCTGACCAACGTGCTCATGCGCCCCTGGACATTATCCACAAGCCAGACACCTCACACACAGCTAGACTATTCTCCTGATGCAGACCTTGAAGTGTTCAGGAACAAGGTAAGTGATGACTGCTTATACTGGTTGATTGATCTCTTCTGGTTGTGAACGTGCGCAAGCCTAAATATGCAATCGTTTGTGAATTAACCCGCCTGAAGATGTGGAATTCCGAGGCCTCGTGTGTCGTTAAGAAGGTTGAACATAATTTCTCACTCCTTGCTTCAGGTGGCCACACTGCCTTCCAGCGGGCATGTTGTCGTTATTTAGTTTGGCCCATCTGACGTGTGTGGGCCAGTTGTGGGCCCACCTCAGACGTGTGCGGGCATTCTGTTAGAAAAATTCCCAGGATCAGCGAGAGAATTTTCAAAACTTTTAAATTTGAGAAAACAAGCCGTGAAGGTGACATTGCACTGTTCATTGAAATGCATTAGTGATGGGGCCAGTTGTTATGGCTACTACAGCTTGCATATGATTTGCATAACTCTACACGGGGTATTAATCAATAGTAAACAATTCTGAGCACCATCCACTAGTGCTGTGTTGTCTCACAAGGAAGGGAGGGTTCCTTTTGGAGAGGTACGGCATACATATAACATAAGGGGGTGTTTGAGTTTGAGACCTTTCAAACTCTCAGTGGGTGGGGCCCCAAGGCCGTTGAAAAGTGGCTTCTCATTTTGCCGTTGTAGTGATGAAGCTCTGTGTAGCTATCTTGAAGAACAGAGAGAAAAAAATAACCATGTTATGTTTGTACCTCGGCTCAAAGTTCTTACACCAGCGAATTAAGGAAAAAAAAACTTGTGTAAATACAGTCTAGCCTGGTTATAGCGAAGCCATGTAGAGAAATAGCAATTATAACGAAGGAATTTCAATTTCCCATTCCTAATTTTTGCATTTTCAACACAATTTGAGTCTGGTATTAATGAAGTAAATAAAAGCGCGTCGGCGGATGTAGCGAAGAGATTTCGTACCAACCGAAAAAATCTATCGGAACATTTTTACACCTCTGAGGCAAATTTTTAAGCGAAAATAAGGGCAAAACTCGACTGATGTCAGCCTTTGCCATGTCGTCTGTGCTCCCGCCAAGCGAAAGGTTTCTACACTTTGCTTGCGCCCCAGCGTTGCACCATGAGCACGAGGGAAGCACCTCCCCTCCCGTGCGTGAGAGGAGGGGAGCAAAGGGTGCCAAGCAAATGAAAGTATTGCTGCCGCTCGCTCATAGATGGCACCAGAGTGGTGTGCTGAGCTGCCCGAGAAGACGCTCAGCAGCGCTGCTGAAAGGACCCTGCCGTTCGCACCGCTGAAGCAGACAGAGCTGCGCTCAAGTTACGCATTAAGGAGTATCCTTATTGCCCTTAGAATTTTTTTCTAGGGTGGCACCCAGTGCTATACTTGTTGAAACTTTTGTAACAATCATGGTTGATGTAGGTGGAATTTTTTTGTTTTAATGAATCTCTGCGCTTCTTCAGTATACTCCACTTGCCCCTGTTATGTCGCAAGATGCTTTTCCCATGTCTGCTGTTCCATAAAAGAAGCTTTCAATTGTTGCTTTTATGTAGAGTTTGTTCAGGTTGTATTTTGCTCACTACGAAGCAATAACTGTATTTGTAATCTAGCTTTTTGCTGCCCTTATCTTTAATAGTGTCTTTTAATTTGTATGCTATTTTGAAATTCTTCCATGCAGATTTCTCCTGGAGGTGGGTTTGGGCCCGTCTCCGACGATGGCTACGGAGTGTCGTACATCTTTCCAAACAACTCCAAGATCTTCTTTCATGTTTCGTCGAAGAAGTCCTGCCCAAGCACAAACTCTGAAAGGTTTGTCAGGACACTAGAAGAAAGCATGGACGAAATGAAGGCTTTGTTTGGGTTATGAAAAAGAAAAAGCGAAACAACCACCAAAGGGCACCAAGATGAATTGTGCACCTAATGTGACCAGAACAAGGAGAGAGGCCTCTGTGCTGGCCATGGCACACCGCCAAAGTGCATCGAGGACTAGTGTTGTACACTGTGCAGTCGTTAAGGCACACTCAAGATTTGCAACTTTTATTTTATTCTGTCTTCTCGCGGCGCCAAGCAAGTTTCCAAAACATGTATGTGATAGAAAAATATTTCAAGGGCTGTATGTGCTGTTCCCCATTCAGTGATGGGGTTTTATGCTGATGGTTCATTATTAATACAGTAACAGTCAACCAGGTTTTAAGGAGTGGGCAATGAGGGGCTAGTTGGTGTGGCATGATTGCAAAAACATAAACTACGCAGGGTACAGGACATAGAAGAGAAGTAGACAGGACGCTCGTCCTGTCTACTTGTCTTCTGTGTCCTGTCCCCTGTGTAGTGTTATGTTTTTTTTAAATAAAATTTTAATCTTTTAAGTTCACCATGGCCTGCAGTGCAAGTGGGCTGCAGGTGCTGGATTGTTTTTTATTCATGGTAATAGCATTCACGAGAGATGGGGAAAGCTCTCGTTATGCAGCTCAACTTTTTTCAACGTCCTTACTAGGTACGATGTGCGACGGCATTTGGTTCCAAGCAGTGCCTATAGGAAAGTCAGTTGTGACTGACCTGTCTTTGGCTTACCTCGGCAGTTGCCGTCTGGCGAGTGACTTTTAATCTTTTTTAATCTTTTGCAACTGCTATTTATTTCCAGCCATTGCATTGCAGGGTCGCATTGCACGAGTTACAACAGTGTTTTATTTTTTGGCACTACTTAGTCCCATTTGAAATCGGAGATGCTCCCTTGAGCTGTTGCATGTGCCATGACGAAGGCTGAGCTTGTTTACAGCTGCAGATGTTTTGTGCAGCCCGAACCTCCCCCTCTTTTTCCTTCAGACTCTTTGATGGACATTGCTCCATTTTAAAGCAAGTTCTTTCATCATTTGTGTGAAGGAAAAAAAAAATGCCTTGCTACTTTTGGAAGGGGCTTTTCACAATGCAATGCAAATCTGTGCACTGGACCACTTAAAATTGTAAGCTGAATGATGGCTGCTTTTAACTTTTTTGCCTCACTTTATTCTTAAATATAGGGTAGTCTAGGTATATTTTTCTATTCTTACAAGTGACTTTCATGTTAAGGTTTGTAAATATGTCTTTCCTACCTTGAACAGGTGCTGTTACCTACAGGTTTTGTACTATTGTGATTTTTGATGTGGTGATTGATACTGATGAAGTGTATGTATGAGTGGCCATAGTGTAGATGTCTGTGTGTATGTGTTTATGCAAGTGATGGTTGTTTCTTGTGTCAGTCATTGTAGTATTTTCTCAAAGGTAGTGTTGCTCATATTTTAGAGGCCTCTGTGATGGACTTCAGAAGATCTTGCTTGTTTGCTGGCTTGCAAGATGAAATACCAACCCAAAGTGCTGTCTTTTGATAACATATTTTTCTTATTGTGGTAGACAGGTTGATCTTAGTGATATGGCCATTTTTATACTTGTGCATTGTACCCTTTTATGTCTGGAGCCATTTTGTACACGAGTATGTAAAGGTCTGCTCAAGTGATTGTGGTTGGAGGTGGCAGTGCTTGTGCATTGGTGAAGACTACAATAAAAACATCGCATGTGAACATGTTTGCAATGTAAAGGGATGACTATGAAGAATCCTGATTTCATTCGGTAATGGCTTACATGATGCTGCCTTTTGTACTGTTCTTTGTTATTTTTGTGAAAATCATGAAAACATATTGGTGATGATGCAAGCAGTGCAAGGAATGGTTATGGCTTGAGAACTGCAGAGGTGCTTGGCTAGGTATTGTAACACACACACCACAGGAACACATACTAGTTGCACAATACCAGTTGCACTTGCCTGTTGAGTGCAGTAATTTAATTTCAACCACAGTGGGAGCTTAAACGGTGAATACAAATCAGCAGATAAAATCTTTCATTGTATGAACTAAAGTGGTCTAGCCTTGTTTGTTGTATATGTGTCATGTTGGTACAGCGAATGAGAAAAAAGCAATTGGAAATGTTGAAAAACACATTTGAAACGAATTTCAATGGTTTCCATTTGGTTTTTGATTGATTTTTCTACAGTTCTAGTTGGTCTTTTTGCTGGGCAAGTATTCATTGTGGCAGGTGTGTTGGTGTCACTGCTGTGGCGCTTTTTTTTTTTTCAGTGCATGCAGCAGTAGTCATTTTTTACACTGATTGCGTGGATGTGCACACCAAGGGCTGTACCTCTGATGGTAGCCAGCTATCCGCATGCAAATTTTTGTCAGTTTCTAATGTTCACTGGATACGGTGAGTTCGGTGGAACAGGTAATTTGAATGCAATCGGTACAACCCACTGGACACAGCTGTGCAGATTGGGGTCGAATTGGAACCAGTGAGGGACCAACTGTCTTCTACAGCAATTGGCACAGAATTGACCATATGGGTGTTCAGATACAATGCGACAAGCTGTCCAGTTGGAAGTTATGTATTATGTATTGGGAAAATATCAGTTGGAACTTATTGTATACTGTACGAGTCCCTGTGGAGCCACCCACTTTTCTATAAGGGACTCCATTTGGACGATTGAATTGAAACGAATATTGCAAATGCAGTTAAATATACTTAGGGCCCTTTATCTTTGAGTAAAACCCCGTTTCACCTGATTCTTGTACCCTGAGCAGATTTCTGAAATTGGGAACATGCACTTTTCCGCCTCCTGGAGTACAAATCTGAATAAGGCACCACATGGGAACTGTAGTGGATGTCCTGTGCATATTCTAGAGCGGTGTTCTCGGTTAATTATTGCTTTACACCACTTTTAATGCTTCAGAATGCTGTCTATGATTTCACATGATCTGGAGATGTGCTCGAAGAATACATTTAAAGAGGTGCAGACACATTTTTTGGTGTTTTTTTTTAGGCCTTAAAAGAGGCCTACCTGTCTAGTGATAATGAAAATGAGCTCAAAACACCAGTGCACAGTGTTAAAAACTTTCGAGGGTGGGGTGGGGGGGGAGGGAGGGGTGCCTTCAACCACAATCTTAGAGAAAATCTGATAGCATTTAGATTGGCTATGGTGTCTGCAGTGAGTATCTAATAATCTTGCGATTTTCCTGGTTTTAACTCCGGTTAGTGTGCATGATTCTTGAGTCATGTGATATGCAGGAGTCTTCACCTTCTGAATGTTAAAGTACCTTCCATTAACCCGCCTTAGTTCATTTTTGGGGGTCCTCAGGTTTTCAAATTTGGCAAATTAGCAGCAGTTAAGCGATGCGCCACTGCCCCGGCAGGTGACAGCTACGGGTGGGGCTTGTGAGTCCCAGGTTGCTTTTCCCGAGCTGCCCTAAGGCTCATGCGCAGTGCCATGGTGGGTATGTGGCAATTGCATTGAATTTTTAAAAACTAATTTCATTGCCACCTGCCACTGTGGCCAGCCGCCGATACTTGCAGAGGTTCCTGGTAAGCTGTGTAAGGGCTGCTGGACGCCTGGTAAACAAGAAGATGAAGGTACTCCCTGTTGAGACGAGCTTGCCGGAGTAGTGGCTGCTCAGCAAGAGCACCAAGCTAGCTCTGTGGCTGTGTGCTGTCCTTCCTAGTCGTCTAAAATGCACACCAAAGTGTAGTGAATACATATTGTGTACTGCCATAGTCTTGTACAGCGAAAGCTGTTTATGGGACACGTGCCTCGCTCTACCGTCACCGGGTTCGGGTGGCGCGCGAGCTCACCCGTGATCACGTGACCAACGCTTACACGCACCCACAGCCTCGCGCTTCGCGTCGCCTCTGTCATCAGGTGGGGCGCGCGGTCAAAAGACTTCGCCAAACGCTTCAGAGAAACAGATTAACACAGCGCAACGGGACGAGGACAAGTTAGAAGAAACACCGCCCGTCCTGTGTTTCGTGTTTCTTCTATCTTGTCCTCGTCCCGCTGCGCTGTGCTAATCTGTGTTGCACTGTAGGGTCTCTCGAACATGCGGCGGGTTGAGCGCGAGGAGCAGTCACTGGAAAACTTATCCACTGACTCTAGAGGAGCACGCATCGCCTGCGAACTGTAACGCCCGCAAGTCTGCGCCCACACATTTCATTGACAGAAATTGACTAGGCATGCTGCGTAATGCGCAACACTTGATTCATAAGCTCGAGGCACGAACGTCCTCGCTTCACCGAAGCCGCAGAGTGCGTGTCTGCGTCGGGGCGTGGTAGCATTCGTACAGTGGATGAACTGAACGGTAATTTGAAGGCAGGGATTAAGGGAGGAACAGGCGAATGATGCGGCAGAACATGCGTTAGCATTAGTGTTCCCCCGGACTGAGCAGCTAACACGGACTAAGTCCGTCAATCAATTAACATATGTGACGGCGTAGCCTTGCAACCAACTCCCACACCCGTCGCCTCTCACCGGTGTTGCTCCCGCCCCCTTCGTCTTCTCTGTGGCCTCTCCCTTGCAAGAGGGGAATTTCCCTCTCAAAACTTTGCCGCCCGTCGCTTGCACACTCTCTTCGTCTCCCTCTATCTCTGCATGAGCCGCATGAAGAGGCAGCGGCGCTGATAGGGGGCTCTGGAGCAGACGGCGACTCTGCTACATAGACAAGGACGTTGCAGAAGCGATGGAGCGGCGCATACAGAGGGCGCCGCCGAGCATAAATAAAACCATAAAACGTACGCGCTGAAGTGGTAGCGTCCCAGAGTGTCGTTGGTGAAGCGAAACAACAGTGTATGGGAGCTCGTGACGCGGCGCACAAGCGTGTGCCAAGGGTGCGGAGACGTCAAGAAGCCGAGCGCAATGGTGGGATCGTAACGACATTCGCAAAGCAAGCCACAACGCAACGAAAAAAAGGCAAAAGTGTAAAATGCAAACAGCTAGCGCTGATCATTCGCATAACCACGGGTGTGATAGCCATTTAATTTTTTTACTTTTCTGAACTTGAGCTTTGCTCTTCTGGACTACGTAATAATTATCATCGCTTATTCGTTTTTAGAGAGCCTCTATTCGTAACGGACGAACGGACAAGTACAGTTCTCCAGTTGATTTTAGTGCTACCACGACGGATCGGAGCGACGTGGGTACACGCGTTAGAGTCCCCTCCCCAACGAAGAGACCACAGTCTTGCCCGTTGCGCCACTCTTTTCTGAAATTATGACGTTGAGTTGGAAAAGTTTAGATTTACTTCTCACTTGGTGTTAATTCACTCGTACCTGGAAAAGTTTAGATTTACTTCTCACTTGGTGTTAATTCACTCGTACCTACGCTACAACTTTCGTCTACATCACTGTCAATCGCGCAACCTTCGTACATTTTGGCAAGGCTTTTGCTGGAATGTATATTGGCGAGTTAAATCTTTGTTCGCAATGTATACATTTTCTCGACTCTATCTGTTGCTGTCAGCTGATGACGTTGTAGAGCTCATCCAGCCAGCCCTCGGGATGACGTGGAAACGTGAGCAGCAGGTACTCCAGTTCTTCGGCGAGCTCCACCTCGTCTGGAGAGGGCTCGTACTCGCACACGCTACCATCGTCTTGTGTCCACCTGGTCGACGACAGAGTCAGTGTTACGAACCTCGTGATGATTGCCACACCGCTTCGCAAAAATACGCCTTTCATTTTTCCTAACCTTCCGGACGGGTACCGCGCCATCTGCTCTTCGGCCCAGTTCAGGAAAGTCTCATGGCGGCAGGGGAAGCCGAATACGGCGCACGCCTTGTCTGCAATGAAAGAAAAAGACCTCTATGCTCAAGACGAGAATAATATGACATGTCTGTGGAGAATGTGCAAAAAAAAGATATTAACTCTATAGTGCGCAGGAAGTGAATATGTGGGATAAAACGAATGTAAAAAAAAGACGGTAGATTTATTCAGAAATATTATAGCTATAAGAGAAGTTTAGTTCAGGGGGGGGTGTTATGTTCCAAAGCGACTCCGGCTATGATGGACGCCATAGTAAAGGGAAGTAAGTTAATGCATAGTAGCAAGTAATAGCAAATGATAGTCTTCTGAACGTTTGAAAACGATGATGGAACTGCATTTGTACTCGGGCGCATACAACAAATAAATGCAAAGCTAAATTTGAAGTTTTTTTTTTCTGTTGATGTAGCAGTACGCCCGTTGAAGTTTTGGCCTGCTTTGACGGGAGTTTAGTAATATTGAAGTCGGTAATCCGAAATAATATCCTACGCCTTTCTGGTAGCTGACACTTTGCTTTGAAAGACATTCTGCGAAATGTAGTTTGTGTAGTAATGTGAAGATTACATGTTCTTATTTCGAGCAGAAAGAAAAACGACATTTGTGTAAGCCGTACATCGTACGCAGGGTGGGCTGCTCCACCGTTAACCAGCTGGGAGCACGTGCTTGCGAACATGCCCACCTATATAGGCCTCTGTGAATAAACACGGAAGTACCTTGAAAGCTATAGACACAATGCAGCGAACCTGAGGAGGTATGAGCTCTTGCATTGTGACAAGGTCTAGTCATTTTCGGTAGTGCTGTGTCAATTCATACTGATTCATCGAAGAGAATGCGAACTTCTGTCTCCGAGGCCTGTAAATCGCTCGGCTACTTTCCATTTGGCATCAAAATAATGAAACTATATAAAAATAAAAAGTCTTAAGGCTGGTTCACACACTGAAATGGGCGCACGTGAAGCCACCGGAAGTTGGATGGCATGTCCCGGAAGTTCAGTGTCTGCTGTGTATTTCAATGCAAAAAGTCTCATCTTTCACCCTTCCGTCCTCAGTTTCTCGCGTTGTTTTCGTGTAACGCCTACTGTAATATCAAAGGAATAAGCAAGCTGAACGTGATAAATGTGAGCATTGTTCGGGAAACACTAATTTCAGAGGAACCGAAGTGAACAGGCATGCATGTCTCACCATGCCGCGGCAAAGGGGTACGTGCATTAAACACTATTTTCTGACCTGGTTCTTGTCTTCCGAGCGTAATTAGGAGAAGTAGTGGAATGACGATGAGCCTAGGTCATCTTGAAAACAAATTTTCGTGTAGCAAAGAAAAGGCAATGGCGCGGAAATCCGGGCACTCAGAGCCACTCGTTATACAGCTACCGCTGTTTCAATTTCGGGTTGGTGGCGGACGATGTCTCTTCTCATCGATGACAGGTGATGTTTATCGCTTTAGTGTGCCATTTGCCTTCCATACGTGCTTTTAATCTAACTCTATAGTACAACCACATTTCATCTACACAGCTCGAGAGAAACGACTGACGAGAAAGACGAATGCAGCAGCGCATGTGACAAGCGCTGCTAGAAGTCAACTGCACCAAGCATCACGAATAAAAGCCAATTCAGACATAATTTGGGGCAGTAAGAAACAGTACTTGATACGCTCTGTCGAAAATATACATTTTGGACGCGCTAATGTGAAACAGCAGAACAGCGACGGCACCTCACCAGATTGTGGCCTCGCCCTAGCTTGCTCCGGTTCGGTCTAAGCATAATTCGGTGTAAATGGTCGCTGCAAAGTCGGCTGCCTAATGAAGGTTTCCACCTATTGTTTCGTAAATTTATCCCCCATTGATGGTATAACTTGGGCTTAGAGCGCGACAGCGTACTACATCACAACAGAGAGCAATGTTGGCGGCGCTAGCGCAACTGGACGCCACAGTTGAGCAGACGAGGCTCCGTATACGTACTGTGTGCAGCGACGTTCTGTCGTCTGCTAGTGTCGTCCCATAGCGATGCAATGGACCCTTATTTTTGGAACGTCTTTCCCGGGGACTTTGCTGCTCTCCTCATGCAGTTGACGGCGCAACAGGTAGGCATTGTCACGAAAGAAGACGAGAACGTCGAAAAGACAAGGTGCTAAGTGGAAAACGAAAACTGATAAACCGTGCTGAGGTCCGATTTCGTGCACTGCCAAAGCCTGACTTCCGGGACATGCCGCCCAACTTCCGGTGACTTCACTTTCGAGCGCCCGATGCGGCATCCAGCCCCCTAGTGGAGATCAGTGGGTTCACATGCAAGCGACGGAGCGATTGAGCGGCGCGTCTCACCGAAAATTTCGAACTTTCAGCGGAAATTTCGCGACGACAAAAAGGTTTCGCGCCGCGGCGGCAGGACTCGCTAGTGTTTTCGCTTGCATGCGAAACACGCCTTACAGCTTCAAAACTGCTTGCGTGAGGATCTGATCCGGTTCCCGCGTGGGATATAGACTCCAACTCAGACTCCTAAATGTGCGCCATTCTAAAAAGTTTTCCATGATAAAATGCCATTTTACTTTTGCAGAATATATATATCGGCGTCCTTTTGTTTTAACTGCGACTCAAAGCTTGAGTAAGATCATTAATGTGCGATGCTAGGGGTTACATGTTGAACTGCCTCTGGCTGCCTTTCAGTAACATGCAGCCAAAGCGCCTCTCATACATTTTAAGGCTCCCAAAGGCTGGCATTGCCGAATCTCGACATGGTGAGAAGCATATGCCGCTCTTGATTAAGGGTAAACGTTTTACAACGAGTGGTTTTAAAGAAGTAGCCACACGTACCAACTATCGACCGTTGGAGGTGAGCGGGGGCACGTTGAAGGTAAGCGATAAAGTGAGGTGAAGGATTCGTAGGTAACGTGCGTGTCCGTTTGAAAACGAGTAACTTTGTACATGGCGATGACAGTGCTAAAGGGACAGCTGAGGGAAATAGAGGCCGGCATGCCCAGGAAGGCTTGTGCGCTGCTGTAAGGTGTCTATTATGGCGTGGAATTCCGATGAGCTCTTAGGCACTACTGGATAGACGGGCGTGTTAAAGTGTCCTGTCGATGTGACGCCGACATGTAAAAAAAAAAAACAAGATTGCCATGCGCGAAACTCCTGTGTGCGGGGCACGGACTCACCTAGGAAGAAGCAGCAAACGGTGGTGAAATGCTGAATGAGGAGCGCGATGATAAATATTCCCAGCAAGAAGATGAGCGGGTAGTACTTGATCTTTTGCCACAGCGTCCAGTTTTCCGTGAGGCTCTTCCATTTCTTGGCAGTGGCTCTCTGCAGCGAACAGAGAAAAACGCACGGACGTAGGAACTGCGAGGCTCGCGAATGAGTCGCGCTGATCTAATACAAGCCTGCGTGTGATGCTAAGAGTGGATCTGGGCATATATTCATTTTTATTCATAAATAATGCGGAGTCATTTCACTCCAAGCAATGGTGAGAACAAAATAAGAAGTAAATATATGATAGTAAGCTGACAGATATCATACATGAACTCCGAACTAACATGAACATGCGAACACGATGGGAAGATCACTTAAAATAACAAAAATTTCCACATTCGGACTATCATTAAGCACTTCGGCAATTTATTCCAGTAGCTAATTTTCGGGGCAAAAAGTAAGAATTAAGATGTATTGCTGTGAGCTCGATATTCTTGAATCATTTTTACATCCGCGGGACAGTTTTACAATACAATTAAATTCTACCCATTATTATAATGTGTACTTGCGCGGGAAACATGAGTAATGTACTCATAGCTGTTTATTTAGATTAGATTATTATATATTGAATACGAAAATTTCAGCCTGGCTTCTGTGCGTCTCGCCTGAGCGATTCTAAGCCAAGATAGCTTATCATTTTTGTTGCGCTACCTGTCCTTTTTATATCTATTGCAAATAAATCGGTCTGCGATCCTTTTTACCCTCTCCAGTCTTACGACCTTTTTTGCTGAGATTGGGTCTCATAAGCAAGATGCATACTCGAGACGAGGCCGCTCCAAAGCTTTATACGCTGCCAACTTCACCTGTATCGGTGCCTTTGGCAATTCACGCCTCAAACACCACAGGGATTTAAGAGCACCCGTGCCAATAGTGTCAATATGCCTAACCCAGTTCAAGTTATCTTAACTGAAGTTATCTGATTCTCTGAGCGTCACTCCACTTAAATGGTGTGGACGATGCAAAATAGTTTTCTTTTTTACCTATTATGAGGTTAGAACTGATTCCGACAGCGTGAAGCTTTTCTATGAGCTTAGTGTGGGGAACCTTATCAAAGGCTTTGGCGAAATCCATAAATACTGCACCCATCCGTTGTTTATTAACTTGAAGAAAAAAATCATGACAAGAGGTTATAAGCTGAGAGACAGGCGATAAACCGCACCTATAACAATGTTGCACATCAAATAAGTATTATCAGAGAAACTCAGTCATTCTTGTTGTTTTTCTTTAGTTCAACATTCGTAATCTGCCGTAACAGTAGTGGCAGGGCTTATTTCTTCAAGCTTTGCTAACACATCTCCAACTTTTGCAAATAAATGTCTAACTTGTGTATCCCCGTACCTAATCACCACTTGCACTTCATCCAAATATTAACGCGACAGCGTTAAAGACCCTGTTACAAAGAAAATCTGGTATCGGCGTTGTCGGCTTTGTGAGCGATAAATAGGGTGGCATAGGATGCCTCAGGCAGCCACCCGCGGAGAAGCAACCTAGGTGGGCAAGCTAGGTCGCGTGACCTTGTGGGTTCTTCACAAGCTACCCATCAAATTGTTAGCAAATTAACCGCCCTGGCAGGTAGCAGTTAAATGAATGGTTGATCGCGAGAGGTTGCTCGGGAAGAGCAACTTGGGTTGCACAAATTCCACCATTGCAGGGCAGTGACGCATCCCTTAACCGCTGCACCATTGCGCAAGGATTGGTGTGAGGACTCCCAGGGACATATGAGTGTAAAGTTGAGAGTGACCAATCCCTCATACATGGGAATTAACTGATTAACGCTCTCGCGTCCTATGCTTAAAGGGCAGCTGCATATGTTTTAGAAATCGAGGAGCTTAAAGAGGCCGAATGTGCGAAACTTCCAGGCGAAGCATGCGAAGTCCTTTTAGGCTAGCATTTGAAATGGGGACGTAATCGCCGATTGAAATCGTGACGGTCTTCAAGCTTCTCCGCAGCGCACAGCGCCAATTGGGGGGACGCTTGATGACGTCATCGAAGGTACCGGTACATTTCCAACGCATAAACGCTTGGTTCGAAGTAAAAAACCAACGCCACCG
The DNA here is from genome assembly GCF_052857255.1 of Amblyomma americanum. Taxonomy (NCBI): domain Eukaryota; kingdom Metazoa; phylum Arthropoda; class Arachnida; order Ixodida; family Ixodidae; genus Amblyomma; species Amblyomma americanum. The sequence continues at coordinate 56,781,720 of NC_135502.1, forward strand.
AAGGCAAGGCCCGCTGAGAGTTGTTTGGCAGCATCCAACTAGGCATGACAGGGCGCTGTTAACGGAAGCGGTGATTTGAAAGTGGTTCAGCACCCGCCTCGCATGCGGGAGGTGCGGGAGGTGCGGGGTTCGATCCCCAGTGCCGCGGGGTACCCACCGGTGATACCATGGGTACAAGCTTTCCCCTGGTCTGGTGCTCAGCTTATTTAGGGTGAGCTGCTTGGGAAATGGGTCTTTGACCCCACCTTGAGAAGTCGAAAATACCTTCTGCCATGGCGCTATTTGGCCACAGATGACCTTGCGCCATAAAAAATCTATAATCATCTTAACTTCTGTGACGTCACACTGAGCTTCTCCGCACTATTTAAGTGCTTTGAGAAGAAGCCTAAAATTTAATCGTCGATTACGTCGCTATTTTAAAGGCTAGAGCAAAAACACTTGGCACGATTTACCTGCAGTCTAAATAGATTTGAGTCATAGGATATCGCGGAATTCTCGAATAGCAGTACAGTTGCCCTTTAAGGCGGAGGTTAAGTGTCCGCTCCAATTTTGTATAAAGAGTGCTTCTTTTCTTTTTTTCCCTGTTCATTCGTCTCTTATACAGGACTTCTTTTTTGTTGTGTGTGCCATATGACGACGAATATACCATTCTGATGCATGAATTGGCAAACCGGCCTCGCTGTCAACATTATGAACACGAAGCTGAATATATAAATTTCTGAACTCCCGGATTTCACTTGTAAGTTATGCCGCTCGACTATCTGGCGCTGCGATATTTTCAAGTGCTGAATTAAATTAATAACTGTAGGTGTACACTGCTGATGAGCGCGTCCTCATACGAATATTCGAATCAGCGTTGCTGATTCGCATAGCCACTCTCAAGTTCGTGAACGACGAAAAGGTAGTTCTTACTCAGAAAATAAGCAAGGAAAGCGCCTGCGTTCCAGCTATATTGAAAGCACGAATTGCTGTCTTTAGGTAATTGTAACTAATGACAGCAATATTTAAATGTTTACAAAACTTGCTAAGGATTGCCACAATAGCTAAAACGGCAAAATGCCTGCAAACTATGATTTTTTAGTATGCTCTGTTGCAGTGCATTACTGCTATGCAGGCAAAGCACGCTTTACAGGCAAGACGGAGGTAAGTTAGGGAGAGAGAGTTGCGAGACAAGAGAAGAAAAGAAAAGTTGGGTTGCTTTTAAACTATCATATTCTGGTCTGTACCATTTTTATTGAGCAATCATCACACAGCAAAGTTACTACGGAAAAACGCAAGCATAATATATATAGTTTTTAACTGATAACCACAACTGCCGAATTCGAATGGTTCGCGCAACACACTCCGCTGAAGTAGAAATTCCAGCTTCGCGCTATAACGGAAGGCAAATTTTTCTCACGGTGCATAACAATATAATAAAATATGATAGAAATAAATAAGAACTGCAGCGATGGAATATATGTCTCTGAGTTTACTGCTCAATCACGTTGTCTGCCGCCATGTTATCTTGGCAGGCGCTCGACGTCTGTTGGCACATCCTTGTATTTCGCCTTTCTTTTTATACACAGTTCACCTGTCAGCGCCCCTGGACATCAATGTGACAAAGCATGCTGCGTCTTTCCGCGCGACAGGCCTGTCACTTTTGGCTCCTGTGGGAGAAGCAGCAGCCATCACTGGTGTGTACTACAGCGAAGAACAAGCTGTCCTTTTTACTCTTGAAGCGATGGATTGGACCGGCTGGCTGACTGATGTGGTGAATTATGAGCTGGATTTGCTACGGCAGGAGTAATTTTAATCTATAACAGCGCGACAGACGAGACAGAGAAGAGAGGACACAACACAGAGCGCTGTGTTGTGTCCTCTCTTCTCTGTCCCGTCTGTCGCGCTGTTATGGATTATCGTGAGCGCCAACTCGCCCAACAAATGGTATAGGAGTAATTTTATTGAAAACTTGCGGATCTCGATAAAGGGATATTTCTGCCGTTGCTCTGTAATTACCAAACGACGAGAGTCATCAGTTAAATTACTGTTTGCAGCATTATCAGTAGCGTCACTGAGATTATATCGATATCACTGTTACATGCTTTTTACGAGCATTGTGTCGTCTTCTGGAGGCAAGCTTACCACAATGACGCTGTTTGTGAACTTCCTACGGGGCGGCTTGCCTGGTTGCTGGGAGTCAAAAAGGTTCTCCTTGAACTCCCACAAAGCCATGCGACGCTTTCGCGGCTTTGCAGCAGCAACAAAAGAACCAGGCGCTGCCACCAGGGGCGCCTCGTTGACCGAGGTGAGCTCCCTCTCAGCTGCGCATATTGCAAACTGCTGCAAGGGGTATGTACAATCAAACAACTCACTGCAAAACATTCGGCTGCGTTTTTATTCCGTACTCGTTTCATGAAAACACTGCATCGTCTGTTTTTTTTTTTTGTGAGTGGGGATACAACAGAAATAGAAATGATTGATGAAAAATGCATAAAGAATAATAAAAAAGGTAAAATATTCGGCTCCAAGGTGAAGTAAATGCGCTCAAGGAAGCCGGAGATTACGATTTACAAGAATTGATTCTGGGGTGCTTATTTTATCTATCTAATGAAAGCCGAAAAATAGACAAGCTTTATAAACAACTTTAAAGTAGCTACCTCAAAGCTATGCAGCCCTACGTTTCAGTGATGGGACAAAGCTCGTTAATAAGAAAGTTATGACAAAGGTGACCTGGAATATGATTATGGTAACAGTAACAATAACTCTTATAAGGTCTAAATGGACTCTATGCTGACCTTGGTACTGGCACGCTCAAGTTCAATACGTGGCGTAAAAACAGACATCTAATCATACGCCTCACAGAGAAATAATGCTTGCAATGGCGCGAACAGCTACTTTGAAGTAAATGTTGGGCTTAAAAGATATTGCACACGCAGAATAATCTAAGGAAGCCAATGCTACTTGCACTCAGGATAGGACTAAGTACTTTAACTGCATGTAAACCTCAATCAGATAAGCACGAAACGAATGTGAAAAGTATGTATGCCAGCCGTAATTAAGTCAGAGAAAGTTCTAGCAACATTTGTTTCGTTTTGTGGAATTCTCACGTGAATATTACTTAATAGCTATGCACTACTGGTGATATTTGTAGCAGCTTCCATTAGGTGACGAGCCCCCCTTCATTGGTCCAGAGTGGCAACCGACTGTAGTCTTGTTGCTGTACTGTCCCCCGACTATTATTTCAAAGCTCATCATGCATAAGCTTTCCTGTAGTCCATGAAATCGTTTGCTGTTTCAGGCGCGTATGTATATTTAGGCACTTAAGCGATTTTATAAGTGAGCGACCGAACGGTGCATAAATACACGCATATTTTAGAACCGCACTGAAATTAAGGCCGCTGGTAACTTATGCTTCTGATGACGAGGGGTGATCTGCGTCAACTAATTGACTGAGGTTAGCCCTGGAAAAGCAACGGAATTTGCGGCCGCCAGGCTCACCGTGTCTTGAAAGCTAGCGAACCGAGTTTGGTGTGGTTTATGGGGGCTTAACGTCCCAAAGCAACTCAGGCTATGAGAGACGCTGTTGTGAAGGGCTCCGGAAATTTCGACCACATGGGGTTGTTTAGCGTGCACTGACATCTCGCAGTGTACAACGATATCTGTCACGAATTAAGTGTTGCCATCTCAGCCCTAGTGGATCTGATGATGATGATGATTATGATTAGCTCTGCCGATTCCCCACGGCAGCTGTTGTAATAGATTATTATCAGTAACATCGTCATTCTGTAGGCGCAGTCTAAAACCCCTTTTTGTGATGCTATCACCACGCGATGATTTTCCTGCATTACTCGTCTTCTAAAATCAATCCTTGAAATACCACTTCAATGCTCTGACTATCAGAGAGCAGTACGAGCAAAGCGCCCGGACTGGCTCGACTGAGTGTGCCTGCGAGTTAAAGTCTCTAAGCACATAACACGGGGCTGCCAACACACAACGGCAGTCTCTCACAAACCGAACGCCACAAGGGAGCAGTGGGAACCAGCGGTGTCTAGCGATCACAGGAAAAGACATTCATTCATTCATTCATTCATTCATTCATTCATTCATTCATTCATTCATTCATTCATTCATTCATTCATTCATTCATTCATTCATTCATTCATTCATTCAAAGCACAGAAGGAACAAAGCACCGTAGGTAGCCCAGTGCGGTCGCTTAGGAGCTTAACACAAGCATTCACAGGTATGTTGTTTCTAATGCGGCCACAGTGGCACCGTTATTGCGTAGTTCATATCTTACCTTCGTCACCTTCGTCTTCGAACAACGGCGCAGAAGTGAAGTGCAGTTCTTCGTAATTGACAAACCGCGTTGAAAAGCTTCGATTGCGCGCTGAAATGAGATGAGTTACACTGTATGGGTAGCTGGATAGTTTCAGTTTTCTTGTTTTTTATTCGAATGAAAGAACTGGAGGGACGTCCCCGATAACTATAGAAGAATTTCAGGCTTACAGGCCTGTCTTTTTACAGCAAATCGAGTACAACTCTCCAATTTTCTCACAAGACCACGGGAATCATTGGCGCGTGTATTAGACGGTTGTTCAGCATCCCATGCAGGACCGCAGAGGCGAAACAGATGAGAGTACGCGCATGCGCCCAGATAGTTTGCCAGTTGCAGCGTCGTCTGCTCGGCTGTCTGCTCCCATGCGTCTGCTCGCCGTGCATGCTGACACCGTTTATTCACTAATTTGTTTTGTGCTGCGACATCGCGAATTGTACATCATCATCCTAAGATCAGCGCGTGCTGCGTATGTGTGACGTGAGCTCGGAAATTGACAATACCGAAAGGTAAGCATGTTCTGTCGTGGTTAACATGCCGACTTAGGCTGGATGTTGCGCATATGCGCCGCAGTCGGTTTTACACGTGTAGTTTAACGCATCGGTCATTGTACGAGCATATTTGTTTTCATTCACTTGGTTCAATGCGAAGTGTTGAAGCCTGTACAGGTGAGTTGCGGTGAACACGCAACGCTTTACCACGTTACATGGGCCTGTCAGAAAATGCAGGCAGCGCCGATAAAAAACACACCTACACCGGAGCAGTGGGAGGCTGCGCTGTCCAGCTCGAAGCCTGAAGAGCAGCTCAAGCTGATCGACAGGGCTCGCAGGACTGCAAAGGCCGCTGGGGCCCTGGACTGAGGGCTCCACATACGCTGTGAGGAATAACCCTTATACAATAAAGTTTTTCATTCATTCATTCGACAACGCAGCAGCGCCGGTGCTTGTGTTGACGTCTGCCATCTTGAATGCCCATACACGCCCGCGCGCTGCCTATCGCTCCGCTGGAGGGGGCTTCCCAGCGGGCGTGAGCTTCGCTCCGTAAAAACGCTGGCCGGTCCAGCGACGTGCGCGTGCGCAGTGGCGTCTGGGCTCCTCTCCGCTAACCGTAAAAACGCTCAGCTAAAACTGTCTATTGTTTTGGTTGCATTTTGTGCGAAAACGTTCCACGAAGCAGTGTAGAGTCGAGGTCGCGTTCGTCTATCGATGAGCAGAACAATCAGCTATGTTACATCACGAATACATTAGTGGAATACACGATGTTAACACAGCGACTACGACGAAGCAGGCGAGCAAGTTTGAACTGAAAGTAGTGGTGGCAGACGACAAACCAAAAACCCTTTGCGTTGGCTCTGGAAACGCACCTCGCTCAATGACCGGCACTGAAAGAAAGGTAGGGGCCGAACAGCCGAGCAGACAACGCTGAAACTGGCAAGCTATGTGTGCGCATGCGCGTACTCGTCCGTTTCGCCATTGCGGTTCTGCATGGGACGCTGAACGACCGTCTGGTCGACGCTCCCGTGATATTACTAAACAATTGGAGACCTGCTGTGCTAGTTTCAGCCGAGGAACCGAGCAGGTCGCTACGGTTTTTTCAGCGTAGCGCAGCAATCTAGCTAGCGCACCCGGCATGCCTTGATTCGCATCTTTAACATTTCATCTGACCGGGCGGAGCTGTTCGAGCTTGCCGATTTCTGAGGAAGATTTTTAATGCCATTTATGCTGCGCGTTAAATGGCACAGCCAGGCGAGAATTTCTGCAAGTTAGTTCGCATTTCATTTTTTTCTGATTCTGTCACTTATGGCTGATATCTAATTGAGGCGATGTTCTAACAAGAGAAGAAAAACGCTCTGGTGTTTTATATCTACGTGGAGCGTGCTCAAAGCGCTTACCTGTCGAGCAAATGGGCAGGAAGAAACTGAATATTAGGCATTTTCTTCTAACGTCCATACTTAGCTCTTCGGAATCTTCTTCCTCATCGACATTTCATATCTTAAAGAGTAATCGGTTGATTTTACTTGCGAGCGTTGGGTTTACTCCCATATAGGATGGTGAATATTATTTTAATTGAAATCACTGCTTGCGTTTCAAAATTAAAAAAATTAGGGGACACTCAAGCTCCACCTTATGGGTATGACGCGATAGCGTTCAATGGGTCCATTCAGGGGCCTCGAGTCCTCTTTGAGTATCACTGCACACACGGACACTGTTCTTCCTTTCAACATGGTATAATGCTTAACCTACCCTTAGGAGTACAACGCGACAGCTTTAGAGATCCCTTCTGCGCATGTAATCCTGCTCTGTCGCCTAGCTTCTGCCTACATGCTCATATATGCGGAATTGGTCATTCTCTGTTTTACATTCATAGATCGCGTGGAGTCCTTATGCCACTACTGGCGTAGTGGTGCAGCGGTTAAGCGATGCGCCAGTGCCCCGGAAAGCGGCTGTTTAAAACAGCCATCGGCGGGGCTTGTGAGACTCAAGCTGCTCTTCCGAAGTATAACAATTTTTTTTTGTTAGCAAAATCTGATAGTTCGGCATTTCATGGCTTTGTTGCCGTTTGTCCGGGAGCGAAATATCGCTATGAGTGATTGACCCCGGTTGACTGGTGAGTGAGTGAGCTCAAGTGAGTTGTGAGCATAAATGAGCTTGAGTTCATCAGTTCAAGTGAGCCCGGGCCTCTGTGAGTGTGAGATAGAGTGAGCCCGTAGGCTGACCGAACTTCTTTGAGTAAGCCTGAGTGAGCACTCATGATTTTGCCGAGTGTGCCTCGCTGGCGGAGAGCGAAGGATGTTTCTGCGCGCGACCAGTTACCGAGCCGAAGAGTGAGTTGTCTCCCGCGCAAGCGACAGTCACGCCGTTCGTGGCGCTGCGACGCCGGCACCCTGCTTTGTTAGTTAAGGTAACTTGGTAGAGGGAACTCATCGTGGGGAAGGAAACCCATGGGGACGGAGCGGGGCGATTCCCCACAAAATTTACCCATATGCGCTTGTAAAAACAGCCAGACCATCAAGGACGCCTATTAGCGAAATATTAAAATACCCTGCATGGTATTGTTCGATAGTTAGGTAGATGCGAGCACGCAGAAAAACGGCACATTGTTGCCAGATTGTCGGCATTTGATGCACGGTGCGCATACGTGTCACTTTCCTACAAAGGATGAAGCACGCGACTAGCCACGTCTATACCTCGTTCCAAAAGCAAAGCATAGGACATCGGTGCTTTCATGCTTGCTCCCAACATCTTTCCCGCAATTCAGCCCTCTTTCTCCCTCCATTATGCTTCATAAAAGAGGGAAAGATAGCTACTTGAACGAGCTTTGCACTTTTTTACGCTCATGAATGCGATACATACTGCATGAAGATGCACGCTATTATTTATTACACTTATATTACACGTAAGCATCTCTTACGACGGCCATGAAAAAACAAAAATTCTAGAGGGAAGGAATAAAAATAAAGCAATATAAAAATCGAATAAGAGAATATCAGCGTCCGAATAAATGGAAGGACCAGAGGAAATGGAAGTTTCGAAGCTATAGAAAAAACAGCGCACTCCATTCACACACTTCGCTCGCGTGAAGGTGACCCACCACCGTCACGGAATCATCGTCCGCTCCATTAGCTAGGCGCCCGCGCCATCATAACCTCTCAATCGAACACGACCTCGCTCATCCTTCTCAGTCCTATGGTTCCAGTTTTTTCTTTCCTTTTTCACTTTCCCTCGCATGAATATTGAGATGGCAAAGCGACCGCCACTCTAGCGGTGGACCAGCGGAGGCGTGAAAACAAACCAAAGAGAATGACGTCCACAGACAGAAATACGGAGAAAGGCTCTGGAAGCACGCTACACAGGGCTAGCAGTCAGGCAAAACGAGGCGTGAAGGAAGGTCGAATGGAAGGAAGGGGAAGAGGGCGGTGGGGGTGGAGGCGATCGCCGCGGGAAATGAAGAGCACAGAAGGTCCAAGAACAAAAAGATGAAGCATTGAGGGCTTTCAGGCGTGCGGAGAACCAGCGACCAGCAGAATCAGCAGCAGCGGCAGGCGGTCGAGAGAGAGACGGTGACAGGGGGAAGCGAGCGACGCAAGCGCAATCGAGCTGGGCAGGAGGAGGAGGAGGAGAGGGCAAGCGAAGATGAGAGAGAGGCAACAGGGGAATAAGGTGGTAAAGAGGGAGAAGGAAAAGGGGAAGGGCAAGAGAAAAATAGCCTCCAATTTTCCCGATGCATCTCCGGTGTTGGGCCCGCTCATCCTTCGCTCCGAGATTTACCGAAAAACTTCCCACTGCGGCGTGCGGTCGACGAGGCGCCGATGAAAGAGGCGGAAGGCAGAAGACGGTCCGCACGGCGGCGAGCACTCGAGGCCCGCAGCTGCAGCCCCCGGTCCTGCCCTCCCCACACCAACCCGCCTGATCGTTGCTGTTGTTGTTGCTGTTATTTGGTTCCCGATAGATGCTATTGCGCTATTACCGAGAGAGAGAGAGAGAGGCAGAAAGGAATGGTCCCTGGCTGCTGGCGCCGAGCTGAACCCGAAGCGAAGGAAGTCAGTGCCTCGACTTGCTCTTTCTTCGCGCTGCTATATGCCGCGGTTCAAGTCGATATATCGAGAGGAAAGAGAAAGGGTGGAAAGTGGGACGAAAGAAGCCTCGACCACGGTCTTTGGACCATTGAGTCAGATTTTGGCGACAATGCGCTTCAGTTCGTGTTCCTTCTCTTTTCCTCCTGAGCAGAGCGAATGGCTGTCTGTATTCTTCGACGGTGCGCCAAGAGGACGCTTACTTTCGAAGTAGGCGTTTGCCGTGTCCATTTGTGGTACAGGTAGAGCCAACGGGGTCGTTGGAATCGACTACAGTTGAACCTCGTTATAACGAGACGGTTTGTAATGAAATAATAGATATTACGAAAAAATGAAGATTCTCCTCGGAAGCTCGGTCAACACGGGCTATAACGAATTTACGGCTATAACGAAGTAATCGCCGTGCCCATTAAACTTTGTTATAGCGAAGTTTAACTATCCGCAGAGTACTCTAATCGGCATTCAGCGTTAACGTTGGCAGAGAGTTGGTCTTGTGTTCAGAAAGGAAGACTGCTTATAGATCCCGGTAAGCGCTACTGCTACTCAGTACGCTAATCGCCGCTTTTATTGTTTGCTGCCACCATCAGTGTGAGCAGCGCTCGCTGTTCGCAGACTGTGAAGCGAGTCCAAACAAGTTAACGCGTACTCGCACCTTTCGCGTCGTGAGATGTGCACTGGACTATTGAGCTGGAATGGCAGACCTACTGTCAAGGTAGATTCGTTGTCGACGCGACGCTTCCTATGCTCCCATAGCATAGCCTCGTTTGGCAGGAATTTATAAGTTCTTGCTCACAGCCAGAAAGTTCATCACAGTGCGCCACCACAGATGGAGTTTGGTGAAATTTTTCAGCTTATGGTGCACCGTGTACAGAAGGGTGACATGGACTGGCGTGCTTCAGCGGCGCATAGCGTTTGCACCGCTGATCTGACTGCATTCTTCAAGCAGTGGTCAAACTTACACTATCAAAACTCTCTATAATTTGTCATTGCTGTAACTAAGCTGCAAAATAAATGCACATAGTGTCACTCGGACTGCGGAATTGAGGGTAAATTCTCAGAATGTCGCTTATCGCGTAACAAGTGCAACGCGAAACAGCCTTCAGTCGAGCTATCGCAAAGTCTCGCCCCAAATGTGGTCCATCACCGGCAACACATAAAAAAAAAATGCACAACTGGTTGGGCCGAGAATGAAGCTCTCGGCCTCTCAAATGAGTAAATGTACTGGCTCAGAACATGATACACTTCAAATGGCCAAGCGAATGTTCAGACCTCACCGTGAAAAGCACTACGTCGATGATCATTCAATATTTTATTTATTTATGAATACTGTCAACCCTCATTTGAGGGTCATTACAGGGAGGGAAAGTGAACAGAAAAAAAAATGCATATATAACCATGAATAAACAAGCTTCTTATATCCGAGCTCATGTGTGCTGGAACAGAATCTAGCCATTTTATGCTTTTTGCTTAAGTTTTTCTACTGGATAGGCTGCACCCTTTTATTTGTCTTACTAATGTAGCATCAAATGTCAGGAGCTGGACACCACACACATTTTGCGCTCCGTGACTGGGCACATACGCATGTTGCATTAATGCTAAAACTTCATTTCTCGAAGCGTGCCATGCGCAGTTTGTTGCCTAACCCTGATTGTGACAGGTAAAGTGCGCCGCGTCCCGCACCTCTTCCACGAAAACATCTGCTCCAAAAATCTCGTCCACATTACGTAATCTTCTTAAACTTGAAGTGCGGTTTCAGTAGGATATATTCGCATTTACAGAACTCGATCAACGAAGGAACGTGGCTGTTCTGAGAAACGACCTCGCAGCAATTTTTTTACGCTGGTACCACTTCAAGGGCATGCTGAGCACTTTCGGTTATCGTGCACTATGCGGTAATGGCCGTCCAGAGGAGGGAGGGCAAGGAAAGCCTTCTCTCCAGTTTTTCTTAACCCCTCCCCTGCATTCACTTCGCCGGCAGCAATTAACGATGCAGATATTGTCGCGGCTTCACCGCTCTTATCTTGACGACATCGTGCAAACAGCGCTTTACAGCATGTGGCGGCACCTCCATTTTACCCTCACCGTGGACGCCGATACGGATTCGCCTCAAATCGCGTGCAAGCAGGACTCAGTGTCGCGTCATGCAGCGTTAGGTTTTTTTTTTGTTAAAAAAAGCAACAACCAGATTTCTTCGCTGGCTGCAGCACGTAGGACCAATACCGCGATAAAACAAAAAGAACATAAGAAAAAAGAAGCGAACATCCCGCGCGATTCCTTTCTCCGCGCTCTCCGGGGCGGGCGCCCGAGTGAAAGCGAGCAGAGACAACCCGGTCAAAGAAAGCACGAAAGGGAACGAACGAACGAAACAAAGGAAAGAGAAGCAGCCGCGAGTCCAAGCACGGTCCACGTGTGCGGCCCTCCGAACCGAAGAGCGGAGCGCGCGCTCGCGCGGCAGTCCGGGCGCTGATAAGGACCGCCGCATTGGAGCAAGCGAGAGGGCGAGGAGGAACAGCATCGCCGCCGCACTGCTGCGAAGCGAACAGCACCGAGCGGGTGCCACAGAATCGTCGCTGCTGTTGCTGCACCAACCGCGCTCTCTGGCCGTAGAGGCGGCAGCGGCGGGCAGCCGCTCTTCCCTCGCCCGCCGCGGCTGCAGCGTCGCGCGCGCTCCGTGAGAGCTGCAGCCGTTGCGAGAGAAGGGGGGCAGATGATGATGAGGAAGAGGAAAAGGAGGAGCCGATACTAATTGATTTGATTGCTGGCCGTTTTTTCCTTCCGTCTCCGGGACCCCCGCGCGCGCGCTGTGCACTGCTGCTGGCGGCCGTGCTACTACTCCTCTGTTCGCGGCCAAGGAAGGCCGACGGCGAAAAGAGCGGAACAAGATAGGCCGCCGCTTCGCTTCTCTCCTTCGACAGCGGAGGAGCGCTCGCAGAAGCGATCGCTCCGCCGCCACCCACCCTCCCTCCTTCCTTCTGCTTCCTTAGTTCCCGATTTCGTTCCTTTTTTCCCCCTCTATGTGTTCCTTGGCTTCCCTCTCATCTTTCTTTTATGACGTTTGGCCGCTCGCTGCACCAGCTCTGCCAACTTTCGGGAGATGGCGGCGGCGAGGCAATTTTTGAAATTGTGCCCATCGCTGGTTTGGTCGACATTCGCTCCTTCCCCTCCTTTTCTCCCCCCAATGCGAACGGCGGAAAGGAGAGGACACGAGAACAGCGCGGAGCGTGCGTTCGGCACAGTACCGCTCAAAAACCGCAATGCCAATCCGATACGGTCCGGCAGCCCCGCTCCGGTGCTGCTACTGCTGGTCTGCGTCGCCTGGTTGCGCCACCTAGCGCCGGTGGCAGTCTTGAACAAAGTGCGCTTGTGGGTGTGTGTGTGGATGCATGCGTCTGTGCGTGCGTGGGTGGGCGGTTAATCGACTTTTCGAATCGGGGTGGCCGCATCGATTATTCCGCCTCGCTTATGGCATACGACCGACCGCTTGCACTTGTTCTCGCTTATTATTATTATTATTTTTTTTTGTTTTGCGGTTTTGTTGCTGCTACGGTCAAAATGTAGACAGACACTCCTGTAATGTGCAGCTGAGTATGTTAGCTAGCTTTTCTTTTTGTTGCCACTGGACTCTGGAGTACGCCGTTAACCCCCGTGAGAACAACGGACGTTCTTTAATGTATTTGCGCTACATGGCGTGTATATATATTACATTAGCAACAGATTTCTATCCTTGATCGAAGGTTGAGTAATGTATCGGGAGTGTAACGAAACTTTTTGAGATTTCTTCTACTCCATGGTCATTGGCTTTTGTCCAATCAATATGTCGTTTACATCGATTTATTCGTTTGTTCCCAAGATACACTTTTAATAGAGGCATCGAAAATTACTTTTTGGCGGCGTTACTACAACATGCTTTTTTTCAACTGATCACAAGTACCAGGTCATTGGACAGGGAAAGGGGTATGCCTCATCCCTGTCATGCTGCTGGGATCATTATCATCATGACCACTACCACCATCATCATTATCCAAGTCAGTTCAATGCTGGACAAAGGCCTCTTTCTTTACTTCCAATTCCTCTTGTTTTCTGCAGCCTATTTTCTGAGTTCTTCACGCATACTGACCCTCGGCCGCTCCTAATTAAGTTTTACCTCTCTTGGAAGCCAATTTGACAATCTGAAAGACCATCTGTGTTAGTTCTGCGCCTGGCAGGGCCTGTCCAAGACAGCGCCGTCTTTTAAATTTTAGATAAAATACTTCCAATTAGCGCTTGCCCTGTAAATCACCGCTTTTTTTTCTGTCAACATTACAGCCATAAACTTCATTTCCATCGCTCGTGCACTGTTTTAGTTCACGTAGGTACTTATACATTTGTGTTTTGTTGCCTGATGCTTGGGTTGTTTTTGTGATGGGGGCTACACAGTTGCAATGTCAAGAACCCCTGCGATCAAAATACTGTCGCGCTGATTGCCAGGCAATTTTCATATTATACATTGCATTAACACTCCTGATAGCCATATGAAAGTCATCCATCGGTGACGTAACTACTACTGTCAATGACACTAGTGTCCCCGTCACCATTTTCATCGTCATCATCAGTTACGTTTCACTCCTAAACAAAGACCACTCTCACATTGATCTCCACTTAGCCCTGCCCTGTGCCAACCATGGCCTCCACACGTTAGAAAAGTCCCTAGTCTTATCTCTCCACCCGACTATCTGTGCCGACGGTGGCCAGTATACGTCAGGAAATTCCCTAGTCTTATCTCCCCACCCGACTTCCTGTGCCGACGGTGGCCAACATACGTCAGGAAAGTCCCTAGTCTTATCTCCCCACACGACTTTCTGTGCCGACGGTGGCCAGCATACGTCAGGAAAGTCCCTAGTCTCATCTCCCCATCCAACTTTCTGTCACCTTCGACTACGCTTTACCTTCCTTTGGCATCCACTCTGCTACCGCTCTGTTATTCGTCCTGCGCAACTGCATTTTCTCTTCTTTAAATAGGCTAGGGGGTCAATAACTTGAGTTTTTGTTAATTTTTTAGCTACGCTGCCCTCCTGTTTTTTAACGTTGCCCCTATCAATTAATTTTCCATTATTAGCTGACCTTAGTCAAATAACTCACATCACACCTTCCCATCGCAAGAGCACGAATTAAGACAGAAAGCGAGGAACTATTAGGTAAAAAGCCTGACCAGGCCGCTTGAGTGAGACGCGAAAGCGACGTTGATTAATATACGTGGATACTGTTCTATCTCGAATCACGCAAAGGCATTCGCACACGTGCACAGCGTGCGACGGTGTTTAATTTTCTCTGCCGTCCTTGAGGGAGGACGAAAACGGCATACTGACGTTCGCTAAAAAAGCAATGGAAAAGGGAGCTGTGCTCTTGGCCTTCCTTGCCCAGCACCGTCCGTCAAGGGCACATTATTTTAGCTGATCCTGCAGATAACAGACAAAAACAGAGTCGAGCTTGCTGCCACTTGTACCGCGACAAAGGCCGCGTGGAAGACCTCCATCGGCAAGCTGCCATTGCGAAGCGTAGCATTGCTCATCATTTCGAAAACAGGGTCCACCTGCGAAGCGTCCGCAACTAGCCTATCTTCTGCGGCGGAAAGCCACAGCTAGGTAACAAACAGGCAGGCACCTTTAGACGATCAATCAGAGTGACGGGGCCATCTACAGTCGAGTGGCAGTCTGCCGCTGGGATAGCCTTATAGGCGTGGAAAGCCGGCTATCTAGCCTGCCGTGTTCCGATGAAAAAAGTTTTGACGGTTTGTTCGCTTGCATTTAACTAGTCTGTGCCTACAGAAAGCTGACACTCGGCGCCTGTGAAGCGACAGCGCACGATGCTGTGCCTGTTGCTATCGCAGTCTACTGTGGTATCGTCTGATTCGTCACTGTTCCCGATGTTACAAATGTGGGCTGCCGCGTTGCGGCACATTCATGCGCGAATTTCACCGTCGCGACTGGTTGTGGGGAGGCTGCAGCGTTCAGAGGTGAGCTGTCGTTACGTTGTTCAATGGCTGCCACATAATAATAATAATAATAATAATAATAATAATAATAATAATAATAATAATAATAATAATAATAATAATAATAATAATAATAATAATAATAATAATAATATTATTAATAATAATAATAATAATAATAATAATAATAATAATTGTTTTTTTGGGGGCAAGGAAATGGCGCAGTATCTGTCTCATATATCTTTGGACACCTGAACCGCGCCGTAAGGGAAGGGATAAAGGAGGGAGTGAAAGAAGAAAGGAAGAAGAGGTGCCGTAGTGGAGGGCTCCGGAATAATTTCGACCACCTGGGGATCTTTAACGTGCACTGACATCGCACAGCACACGGGCGCCTTAGCGTTTTTCCTCCATAAAAACGCAGCCGCCGCGGTCGGGTTCGAACCCGGGAGCTCCGGATCAGTAGTCGAGCGCCCTAACCACTGAGCCACCGCGGCTGCCACACCGGTTTGAAATTTGCAGCTCGAAGAGGTAAAACACAAATTTTGTAAAGTCATGTTTCGCGTAATGAACTCAGGAATGCGGTACACGCATGTAGCAAGTGTGGACTGACAACTGAGTGGTTTTAGTCAGACTACAACTAAAGAGAGTAAAATATCCCCAACATGGCATTGCATTGTTAAGAGATACAATATAACGACGTACCGCGAAATGGAAGCCTTGCCTGCGTGCATGTCTGCCACTATGGTAGTTATTTTTCTGCGACCCATAGATTCAGTCTTCGTGAGAGCGGTGAAGGCAGCCTCGCAAGTGCGTTAGAGGGCGCTGTGCGATAAAAAGGGTTAGAGTTACAGTAACTCTAAAAAGGGTCATCTCATATTGTTGTTCCTCTTGGCCTATCTAGAACTTGAATTCTCGGTGTGGACGTGAATTCTCGCACGCCTGAATTCGAGCAGGGTGCTACCATGGCGAATCAATGCGAGTTTGACCGATAGACACTTTGTCATATGACAGTGGTAGTTGTTCGGACATCATCGCGTGGTCGTTATATTAGTACAGATGTGAGGGAAAAACTGGGCAGGGCCCTCGCTTTTGGAGAAAAGTTTTATTTGTGCCCTAAATTACAATGGGCTAATTTATTTCCACTTGAGTTCTCTAATCTACTCCCCCAAATAGTACTCCCTTCAAGAAAATAGCGAAGGAATTGTCATTATACATGTAATTGTGGATCACAATCTAGAAAAGAGTGACTACTTTAGCTTTAAGTGGCCGAGTGAATAAAGTTCGTCCATCGTGGAGGGCTGTGGATAAATTTCGTCCACCTGGACGGGGCCCCTGGAAGACGTAAGATGATTTCGGAATTGAAACAAATCTGTACCTGACTTCTTGATTTAGATGCGTGCTAAGATGTTGACTTGTTTATTTCGACGCATGTTGAGATGTTGGCAGCCTCTTCAGAGTCGGCTAGTCCTCGTTTATATTAAAGCCACAGCATGCGCTAAAATACAGCACACAAAGCACACCCGGCACATGCTTACAGCATATGTTGTATACAGGGTGATTTCACTTTTGATGTTTACAGATCATAATTTTGAAAACTTAGATATATGTCGGTGCTGTCTGTGCAAATGGATTTTACAGGAAGACGGGCATTATGTACGCAATAGAGCTCAATTAGATGATTAATTAACTAAATATACCTAATAAACTTTGTCAAAAGTTAAGAATATATTGTGAAATTAAACGTCTTCACCAACAAAAGTGAGCTCAGTTTTTAAATTTTCTATATCGCCAATGTGGTTAGATATATCGAACGTCAAAAACACGTATTTCAAAGCGCGTCGAGTTGGCTTTCTCGCGGTGCACATTTATTAAATTGTGTCACTCACATTTCTGATGAGGAAAATACAGGCACCATTTGCGTATTTTATAACAAAGAAGCAATTAAAGTGTTTTCGGTAGCCATATTACGTGCAGCAACACCATTTTATATATGTGCAACGCGAGAAAGCCAACTCAACGAGCTTTGAAATGCGTAATTTTGACGTTTGATATTTCGAAGCATATTGCCGATAAAGAAAGTTTTAAAACTCCGCTCATTTTTGATCTTGACGGCCTTCAATTTTGCAATAAAATATTTTCCTCTAAAATCAGAAATAAAAGAGTTGAATAGAGAACTTTAGTTAATTAATGGTCCAACTGTTGAGCTCCGTTACTTAGATATTCAGCCTTGATGTACATTTCACCTGCAGACACAGGACAGACGTATCCCTGAATTTTTAAAAATAAAAGTGCGTAAAGAATAAAAAACATCGCCCTGTAAAGAGTTACCAAAAAATTGACTGTGGTTTAGCTCTGGTTAAACCTGGTAGGTAGCGAGAGCTACCAGAAGCCGCGGCCAGTTTCTGCGAAGGCAGCAGCGCCCCACCTGTACCCTTGCTACTGTCCCCCCTTACCCCCGCATAAGGTCCCCGTCGCCTCAGAATGGGACGATTCGCTACGGACAGGGGATAATAGACAGTTTTAGTATAGCGCACGCAAAACCTTTGCGTACGCAATAAAGTAGCGTGTGTGGAATGCGCATGCGCAGAAGGCTAAAGGAAGCTTAGCGTTTAGCGTACGCACGCAATTTTCTGGAAATAGCGTATCGTCTTTGCGGGGCTGACGGAGGCAACATGGCGGCACCCTGCTTGCCCGCTTCGGCTCTAAAATACCTCGTCATTGCGTAATTCGGCGCTCAACTGGCTGTAAATGGTTGCATTCGCTTCTGCTTCTTGTTATCTCACCCGGACGCAATGTTATATGTGATAAGTTGTCGGTAATTTTGAGATAGCAGTCTATTTTCAAGCCTGTAAGCCTAACAGACTGTTTACACTGTCGTCATGGCAACGGCCGTTTGTGTCATTTTTGTATGGCTTGAGGGCATGGCGTGGAAGCTGGAGGAACCATCTGCAAGTTCTAGCCGCCCTACATCCGCCAAAGAAATAGCAGACGGCAAAAAGCGCGCGCTTTGCCGTGGTTTAGTTTGGATCAAATAGGCCTCAGAGTTTTTTTCTGACGTGTGGTGGACTTACCCAAACGTGGCTGAACCTGTGTGTTGTTTGTCCACTGAGCGCCTGTTGCGGAACGGTCCGCAAACGCTCATCTAAAAGCGTCGTTCGCGCTTTGGATTTAGCGTGTGCAACAGTCTTGCGTGTTGCGTACGCAAGGAACGCAAACGCTATACTAAAACTGTCTAATTGAGGGGCTTTACCCACGATGTCTCCCCACCCCCGTCTGGAGACGCCAGTTCGTATGCCCTCATGTGTTTGGTCGCCCTCTCCTGCGGGCTCCGAGCGACGACACCGGTATAGACGAGACGCTGACGCGACGCCGAACAAACGCTGCGGCTCGCCTCTCGCTACGTCGAACCGTATGTATATACACACTGCGACAGCCCCCCTCCTTCTACTACACATGCTCACAACTGGCGAGGCGAGCGGCGTCTGCTCCACGACCAGCGCCGGAGTGACGTCATGCTAGATGGCGTGCCGAGCGGCGACGCCAGCCAGCTGCGGCGGTTGCTAGGCAACGGCTCAATGTCGGTGCGACCACGGCTGAGGTGCAACCACGCCGAAAGTGCGGCCATGCTAAAGAGACGAAGCGGCTGGCGTAGCGTAGCTCTCGCTACAAAAGCGGCACACCGGTGTTGTCCTGATTGTCAGCCGCATCAAGGAGCGCTTTCAAATATAAATACCAATTGCGGTTGATGTCGTCACACCGCTCTCTCATATCTATCTCATAACCTTATTCTAGTTCGCAGTGACTAGAAATGTGCGCTAAATTGCCAACACAAGGACGTCACGGTAGCCCGCACGCATTAAGTTGTTCACACAGGAAGGAATGTGGTTCAAAGCTGAAGAAAGACGTGGAACAGGGATGGGTGTTTTGGTTGGACGGCATGACACAAAGACGGCAGAAGGGTGTAAGGCCGGTAAACATCGCCTTTAAAGAATAATACGCTGACATTACCTAAAACAAATGCGGAAAGTGAAGACAAATTGTGTTTCTATATGCTGGTGTTAGGCAGGGAAATGGAGGAGTCAACCTAAATTCTTCACTTCTGAAACCTGTGGCGGTTAGAAAGCGGTGATTACGAAGATGGCAGCGCCAAAAAGCCACTGCCTGCTCAGCTCCGCTAAATGTGTAGCGTGCGATGTTCAGTAGGCGACTCCAACGTACAAAACTTGACCCATAGTCAGGAAATGTCGGTTTGTGTAAATTTTTAAAAATTTGCCGCATGGCGTTTAATGCTTGCCTCGGCCTTTTCATGATGGTTGCAAACTTTTATTCTTATGTGTGGTGGTTTCACTACATATGGGATGGAATCAGAATCCCGATGCCAGCTGCGTATTTCTTCACTGGCCAGAGGGAGAGAGAGACGCGATCGTCGTTATATCTGACGGACGAATCGTGCCCTATGTCTTCGCGGTTGTTACAATATACTGAATAAGTGGGGGCTCACCTGCCGATCTAATCTGAGTAGGTTTATCTGATGAGATGTTCGTTTTTTTTGCATTAACAGTCTCGTGCACGGTTTGCATATCGGGGGGGGGGGGGGGGGGGAGCAAGAATGATAAGATTTTCTTTAAAGTTTAAAGTTCGCGGCGCGAGCTTGAAGTGCGCTGATCAGTAACAGTCTCACGACCTTCAAAAGTTCGGCTTAGCAAGGTCAGCCGTTCTTCCATATATTCAACAACTTTCGTACATGCACAGGGACAGATTTATTAGGTAGCTCTAGGAGGGGGCGGTTGAGGTTGAAAGGGAGAGAAGGGGGTGTCGAATCTGCACCTGCTTTGCGTGCAGTGAGCCACTCCCTACGTTTAACGACTGTCTCAAGCTTGTCCATGCCGTGAAAGCAATGCCGCGTAGCAGGTGGCTTCAGAATGGTCGTGACGTTTAAAAATTGTTCAGTCAGAGAAAAGAGGATGCTCGCAACATGTTTAAGGGTCCGTCAGCGTCAAGTTTTCCACCTAGTTTCAATATATTTGAGTCTCGGAAGTTTACTGATTGATTTGTTTGCTGTCAAGAAAAGACTTTCATCACTTCCATCGATCAAAAATCTCGGAAACTATGCATCCCACTCTTTCTTACCGTTTTCGTCGCCACAAAGGTGCGCCAAACTCCCCCTTCCCTTTATTTTACTTTTTTTTGCCGCACAGTCACACCATCGTTCGTCTCAGTCGAGCTTCAAGTTTGTCGCGAGGCGCCAGCGAGCTATGGGACGCCCGTGGCCGCATCGGCCACCTCTACGAGCAAGGAGAAACTCTTCTCTCGCCACGTCCGTTCGTCCTGCCGAACGCCAAGGTCGAGCGCGAAACGCGAGCGGCCGCGATACGGCGTATGAACCCTCCTCCTTCTCTCCCTCCACATTTTCTCCACGTGCGAAGCCTTTCCTCCTTTCCCACCTCCGGCCCGTTTCCCTTGCCCGAGTCTTCGCCGCCTCGCTCCGGCTGACGAAACCCGTCAAAAATCGCTCTCGCCCCGAAACCGCGTGCCCCCTCCTCCACCATCTTCCACATCCCAGCCGTGGATGCGACGGCGGCGCTCGAGCTGCTCCCGTCTCCAGCTGCTCTCTTCTCGGCGGCGGCGGCCCTCCGCGGACGCCGGAGCGGAAAGCGCCAGCGGAGAAACGGCCCGCCGCTCCCCCAGGAGGCGTGCCTCCGTGGCGTCCCCGCCTGGAGCGGAGCTATCGCGGTATTTTGTGCGCTCGGTCGGTGATGTTGATATCGAAATAAGTTTTCTTTTTTTATTTTGTGCAGAGGTTATTACCAACCGGTAGAGTTCACACTCGATGCTCGTTGGAGCTCAGGTAAAAGAATAGAGTAAGCTAATAACTGCTGGTGGTTCGGCCGTCAGTGAACGGTTTTCTTCAAATAATTTGATTAATTTAATTAAGTTTTCTAGGGAACCCCGCAACGGATACGTTGCTTGACACTGAATAAGTAAAAATGAACTTTTTTATTTGAAGCCGGTGCAATAGAAGAGGAAATAGACCAGAGCAAAATGCAAATGAAGACACCTTTGACGCTCGACAGAATACGCGCTCGCATGATGAAACGCATAGCGTTTTCCACATTAAGAACCGTGAGCCTCAAAGGCGTTTTAAATCGAGCAGCGCTTCTTGCTCGCGCAAATGCGAAGACTTTATCATCTGGCTGTGTTCCAACTTGTTCGTCCTGTCGCTCTTCCTGCTTCTGTTCCCCTCTTACGCAGATTCTTCCCAAGAACATGACTCATGGGGGCAGCACTTGTGGGCGTAGCAGTAACGAACGAAAATCAGTTCAACTCTTGGGTCGGTGTCTCTTTTCTCTTAAACTCTTTTTCAGGTTTGCGTGGAGAAAAAGAAACTAATTTCCATGAATATAATTTCCGCATTCCTTTCATACATCTACAAGTGCAACGTTATTATATCATGCATGAATTTGCACTGAAAACGCGAACTCTGTTCTATTTTACATGACAGCGTATTCGGCGTAGTTACTTTTTAGTCACTTCTTAAAGGATCACACTTTAATGGAAGGTGGAGTGACGAACGCCAACTTTAGTGACGTACTCTTCATTGTCCTTTGACACCAGTGCTTTGACTTCCTTTTGAATACTCAGTTGAAGGCTATAAACATTCAGCGTGCGCTCTGCGTGCCCTCATAGTAATGGACTAGGGACAAGTGCAAACTGATATCCTATTCCTCTCTTTCCCCCTGGTACTTGTTGGGCGATTAATATTTAGCGACTCTGCATGTTCTTGCTAATCGAAAATATAGGTGTATATTCAAGTCAGCCGATGATAGCGTGCATGAGATGAAGGAAGGATATAGAACAAAGCTTATTTTCTATTTTTTGAGAGCGTGAGCTCTTCCTCATCACGTTTCGAGATTTCGTGGGGTTTGCTACCACCCTGAGATCCCAGCGTTATCTGTGGCAGCAACTAGTAGAAGGCAGCACATTTCGCATTGACGCTTGTAACGCCATCTACTATAGCATTGCAGAAACAACCACCTGCCGTCACTGCCGTCACTGTCCAATATGATTGATAAAGGTGGACATATGTGAGTATGACGTCAAGGGACAAAATGGCGGCATAATTTCGGTTTCTCAAATTCAAGATGGCGGCCATTACAATTGGTTGTGCTAGAGTAATTGTGCCTTCCCATCTCTTTCCCTCCTCAGGTCAGCAAAATGTGGCTCCTATCGCGTGAACACGCGCAGTCGTCGGGCGAGCACGGCGGGCGGTTTACCCCATATGGTGGCGTTCTGCTATACATGTACCGTCTGAGCGGGTGCCGAGACTGGTGCCACTCGGCGGTCGCCATTGGTGACAAAATTGTGGCCCACCCGTTTGGCGCAGAAGGTTCGGAGTGGTGCCGAACGAATCGGCATGATTCGGAGCACAAAGTTGTTTTTGGAGTTGAAGCATGGTGGGTGTGTGTGAGGGATTCGTACCGACAACGTTTGGTCCTCGAAACCGTAATGGGGGCAACCTTCGGACGGCCGTGGCGGGTGAATCAGTGGGTGGTATCAAACGAATCGTGGTTTCGTGATGAACACTTTGGTATTCAAATTTGTCAAACATATAGGTGAAAAAAACTTAGCTAGCGCTCTTCATTTGATTTCGCATTTCCGAACTAGTAAATTTTTTTTTCGCTCTCGCGTGTGGCATCCTCATTCCAGGAGTCCCGGAGCACCAAAGCTCTAACAAGCCCCCCCCCCCCCCCCCCCCACAAGCCCCCCCCCCCCCCCTCCCCTGAGCAAGGGGAGGGTCTGCCGGTGTTCCCACGAGGCATAGGAAGTGTTTGTTATGGGGGACTGTGATGTGTGCCGCTCTCCCACACCAGGTGGCAGCGGGCAGGGCAAGAGGCGAAGTGGCAGGAGAGAGGACCCCTCGTAAAATTTTCATTAGCTCATGGACAGCCTCTATATTGTCATTATATTGTCCATAGGCTGTCTAAAAATGGTCAATTCAAATTTTTGTTTGAGTGGGTGGCGTAGGAAGGGGCCGAAATGTTCAAGAAGAAAATGTTTGGCATGCTGTGAGCCTCAAGCGGTGAGCGTCAAGTTCTAGAGGAGGATGATTACAAATAAGATAGAGACCTTGCCGAGCACCGTGCGAAATGCGTTGTGATATTGCTGGCCGTTCCGACCCGTCCATAATGCAGGCGAAGGGAAGTGAGCTTGTGGTGTGTTGTAATACCTCATGAACTTGGAGACTATGGTAGGTAAACCAAGACGCGCCTTGATGTTTTCATCTGGAGTGTGACTAGACTGGCTAACGTCTTTTTAATGTCCACTCTTCAGCAGCGAAATATTTCCGTCCTTTGAATGTGCTCTCTTGTCTTCCGTGCGCAAGTATGATCTGATCCACATCGCACGCTATTTTCTACAGTGCTCTAAAAGCGACCAAATGATTATGGGCCAGAATTTTCGGTCAACTTCATCGTGGCGATGGCGAGAAAAACGGAGTACGTCCTGAGATGAAGGGGTCGTTTTCATACGACAAAGAAAGGGTAATCGATATGTACTCAAAACCACCGAGTGTATCGGCAATTAGAAACGGCAACCTTTCAGCAGTCCCGCTCTTTGCTACTGTCTTGCAGACTCCAGCCGCTCCGTGCCAGCGCCAACCCCCGCAACTCGCACGCCGGCGCGCGCACGCGCCCTGGGTCGGGCGCGCGAGCCGTCGGAGTCCCACGTGACCGGGCCACGTCACGGGCACTGCAGCGTCCCCTCGCTCGGCCCACTCCATTCGTCGGTTTGCCTCAAATTTTTTGGAGTCTGGCCAAAATGGCGACGGCGATGGCAGGCGCCGCCGTCGCAGCGACGCGAGCCGCCGACCATGCGCGCAGCATCGTCGCTGACTTGCCTCGCGAGTTCCGCTGCCCACCGGCGAGGATCGGCAGCCGCCGCTGCTGAGGGGAAGAGCCCTGCCTGACGCATCCCCGCAGGAGAGACGCTGCACAGCGGCGGCGCCCGTGCTGCCGCAGCAGACACGCTCTCTCGGAGCGCGCAGAGCGGCGCGAACGCCCCCGGGATACAGCGGAGGGAGCGCAAGATCGCAGCAGCAGCAGCAGCAGCGCAGTCGGGGCCGCCCCCGCTCGGCCTCCAGTGATTCCGCGCGCGCTCGTGGAGTATCGTATGTTGGTGGTGGCTGCGTGCTTGGCCCGAGGAGCGCCGGTCGTCCGTCGTACTCACCGTGAAATCGTCGGCGACGGCGGCGGAGGTCGGCCGAGGGCGGCGCGCGTGTGAGCCCCGCAGGCGAAACCCCGGCGGTGCTGTCCGCACTGCGTGCTGCTGCCGGGCCGCCCCTTCGGCGACACCCGGGCCACGGCCACTGTGTGCTGCCCCCACGGCTGGATTATGCGCGGCTGACGGCGCTCTCTCATGGCTCCCCAGTGTGAAGTATCGGGTACGTAGAGCTGTCTGCCTCTCTCCGTTCTCTTTTGGTCGCTCTTGTGGCGTTCAACCTCTGTGAAGGGCGCGATCGCGCGGCTGAAGTGACGCGATGCGTGTTCCCGAGGCAAGCCGGTGTGATTGGGAAGGTTAACGTAATTAGACACTGTTTCTGACACGGAGTGAAGTGATTGAAAGGCACAGCAGGACGTGTTAGTCCTTGCCGCCTTCCTTAAAGCGATGAAGTAGAACTAGCTATCTAGTTTTCCCAGTGTGGACAGGATAAGTGTTGGATTACAGGCTGGCACTGATTCCTTGCAAAGAGCTGGATTATCCGGATTTGCTTCGAAAACAAAAAGTGTAATAAGAATCTCAAAATCCTAAGAAAGGGCGTGCGGATTTAAAGCCAAATACACGCTGTGGGGTATAACATGAATGTCCGCTTAAAGTGTCGTTTTTGGGCAACTTTCGTAGTGTTCATGTTGCCCCTTTCGAAGCGGTTTTCGCCTCAGTACATGCGGTTAAGCCGTGAAGTCCCATTCAAGGTCTTGCAAAGTTACTCTCGCTGGCCGAACTAACGAAGACACGGTTGAACTATACTGGCATGATAAAGCGGTCTAGCTATGTTTGTTTCTGCTCATTCTTTCTTTCAGTCCACTTAGGTCACCATGTTGTGCCGAGATAGTGAAACAATATTAGGAGCAAGCAGCAGGCATCCTCCTCGCTGCTTGCCTCAACGAAAATTTCGATGTTAATGGTCGAGCGCTCTGCACGTAGCTGGGTTACAATGAAACAGTGCATCTCACAGTGTCTACTGACTAGTGTGAGCGTAATCGTCGCGCTTCGCTGCCGGCACCCGCGAGGCCTCGCTCTCTGGCACGCGTTATGCCATGCTACCATCGCGTTCCGGCAATTTTGTTCGCGGCTGACGTCACCACATGCCTTAGCGAGCGCGAGCAACACGTGAACGCGCGAATCTTACGTCACTCGTGTTGCGTACGCTTGTCGCATTCGCGGTCTGAATGCTCCGTAACGCGGGAAAGGGCGCTGTGTGGCGTGGATGCTGGAACGGCAGCAGTCCGCCCCCAGCCAGGCCGCGAGGAAACGGGGTCAAGGCGAGTGACTGCCGTCGCATCACGGTCTCCGGCGCGCGTTCTAACCGAGCCTGAAAAGAAAATGTTCTTAGCTGTTACTGTGGATCCCAATGCAAAAGAAAGAAGGATTTAGTTTCATTTCCATGACTGAGACTACCCATTAAAATGCCACTTTGATCAACGCTAAAAATATTATCTGTGCTCGGTGGCTGTTGGCCTCTTTCATATATGCTTATCATAATCATCCCCCTTTTTCCATATCCTTGTGTACTAATCAGGCTGAGAAAAGTTGGGTGTAGCCACTGCCTTCTTACGCCTGCGCAGTTGTGGCAGGTTCTGTTCGTTTTTTTTTCTTCTTGCGATTTATTTATCTATTCGTTGTTCCGCCTGTCTCGACTAAGGAGAGGAAAAAAAAAGTTTACTGTTAGCTGAGTGCAGCGACCTCATTCTTCACGCCACTAAGCGTTCTTTATCAAATGAAGGCATGGACCTAGCAGTGCAAGAGGCCTGGTGCTAGAAGGCACGAAAAGTCTAAATCAAAGAAAGAGACATTGCGAGCTTTAGCCACCGCCAGCTTAGTTCAGCAGAGTATTCAAACTATCGCTGCTGAATTTAGTCCGTGACGAATTGCTGAAGAGACGAAAGGTTTCATCGAGTACACATTATGGTATGTTTGGCGTTTCTCAATCGCCACTTTTTTGTCTTCAACCAGACTGGAAACGTCGAAGAAAGTGCGCAGCGTTTCGCGATTGTCCTCTTGCCGAATGCCTTTAAGCTTGGCGGGACGTTCGACCATATCTGGCACCTTGATGGATTAGGGTAGTTATTGGCGAGTTGGTAGCTCTGGAGCGTGCCAGTGTCTTCTCAATTTCCGTGTTAATTACTTGAAAACGCTGGGGAAAACAGTACTTAAAACATGAGTTGCTGCAGATTTCACAGCTCGCGTTCACTTGTTTCTGATTCTGAGTTGTGAATGTATAACCGCTAAATTGTTCACATTGTTTGGTTAACCGCGTTACTTGTTTGTCCAGCTTGCTTCCTCTGTTGTCTTTGTAGGGATGGCGGCGATAATTTAAGACAGTATTGTTCCGCTTTGTAACTGGTGAAAGCTGTGTAATACTTGTATATGGGGCAAATTAAATTATAGTATTTTGGAAGTAGCAAGAAAAGCAAGAAAATTCGAAAGAGAGGGTGTTAATGATTCAGCCGCTAGTTTACATTGGTTATAGGTTTCGTCATGCACCGCACGAGGTCTCCACTAGGCTTCAGGCTTGCAGTCTGGGGCCAAAGTTGTCACGTGTTCTGCCTGCAGCAAAAATGCGATTGAATTAGCTTTTACTTGCTTTTCGTTCTCGTATGTTAGAGACGCTGTGATTGCAGAGTTTGGTAGCTTTTACGGCGTCCAAATGTTGACGTTTCCACTGCACTCGGAAGCCTAGTGAAGTTGCAAAAGCGACGATATCTGCAACGCCCTAAACACAAGGATGGAACGAAGAGCAACACTGCGCATGCGTTGTCCTCTTCATTTCAAGCTTGTCTTTCAAGTTCTACCAATTTTGACGTGAACAAAGAGCCCGACCAAACATCTATACCCTGGTCAAATTGCAAAAGCGGGTTTGAATACCTTGCTGTTGCGTTGTACGCACTATGACCGACTGAAGCCTGTAAGACAGCTCTGCCGTCGTCGTCTTCTCCGGTAGTTATCCCTCAGTGCTCCCGATGCACCCTGCTGCCCTACAAAACTCGTGGCAAAGCGGGCTGCAGGTCCTGCGCACTCCAGGAGAATGTGCCGGTATGTTGCTCCCGAAATGAAGCACCCGATACAGATTGTATCCAGGTTTGTCGTCTATTTGCCGATCGTTGACTTTCTTAAGGTTCTTGGACAGGAAACCGCTACCGCTAGAATGGCCCCAGACTGACTGACTGACTGACTTAGTGACCGATGTTGCTGAAAGCAAGTAGGAAAAGGAAAGAGCACGGGCCTGCCTGCTGGCTCAAGCCGAGCCACGCTCGCTGCCGCGTGCTGAAAGTAGGAGACTTAAAGGATAGGAGAGAAAGATAGATAGAAAAGGCGCCGCGCGCTAATAGGCCCATAGGCCCCGGGCCGATCCCGGAGGCAGTGCAATACCTGGCCGAGCCCCAGAGCATTTCTCGCCGTACACCCACTTGTTGGCGCCCTACGGTCTATCACTATAGTAGGATACAACTTAAAAAAACAGCAGTTGCTAACACTGGGCCACGGTCCGCGGCTTACTGTATCACCCCGCTAGCCAGTCGCAAGAGTAAATGAGATGAGGTTTTTAATGTTCGACTTTATTAAACAAGCCAGGTATCAAAGTTCGAGAGCTCATAACATTTTTCTCGTGATTAGCTTCTTGTTTAAGTGACAAGAGAAGCTCCTAAAACGGACTACTTTTTTGTCGTGGAGGAATTCTGTGCGCCGGCCCTAAATGTGGGTGGAGCTTCACTGCAGAAACTTCGTTAAAACATTAAGTTGGGCTAGTTGGTAACGGCTTAAAGGAATCATATTCTTAGCGGTAAGAAACAGACACAACACCAAGCTACAGCTACAACACCAAGCTACAAGCGACAAGCTGTAGCTTGGTGTTGTGTCTGTTTCTTACCGCTAAGAATATGATTCCTTTAAGCCGTTACCAACTAGCCCAACACAACACCAAGCTACAGCTACAACACCAAGCTACAAGCGACAAGCTGTAGCTTGGTGTTGTGTCTGTTTCTTACCGCTAAGAATATGATTCCTTCACTGCAGACTTAAGTTGTATCCGACTATAGTTAGGTTACCTGATTAAGTCAGCCAAGCTGCGGGCTTGCGGCTTGTTTCTGCACTTTTGTCATCGAGGAAGTACCGAGTAGGACAGGTGAAACACTCTATCGTTCAGATAGTTTGATTGTCTTAGCGACCAACTAATAATCAGAGTCTGAAGGAGGATATGCTTAAAAGGTGTGTTCATCGTGGCGATCGCCTCTGATCTCGTTGATCCTGTGCTCGTGAACGTAACTAAGACGGACTTTCCGACCATCCCATTTTAAACTGATTCACTCGATATGCATCTGAGGACGTTTAAGTTGACCCGGCCTGCCTCCTAGTGTCCAGTTCCTTTCAGGTCGACAGCGCAAGGCAAGTGGCGGTGTCAGTGAAAGTGGGACCCGGCGCCTCAGTGCCTCCCACATAACTGGTTTAACGTGCAGTGCAGGTTTACATAACTCGTCGGTCGTTGGAAATCCGTTGGAAGTCACCGCAAGGCCTCCAAGTGGCCAGTACTGGCACTGCCCCAACTTATCGCAGCTCAGGTGTCAGCTTAGTAGGCACAGGATTATTTAGGCTCTCAGAAAGTTGCAGTGCGTCCAAGACTAATAACAGCCTCGTGTGCTTGGCCGAGTCATGTGGCTCAGCTGTGTCTGGAAAAATAAATAGTCCCTTTTAAGACATATACTGTAAATTTCGGTATAAAGCTCGTGGGCTATAAACTTCTAAAGGTTCCAATTTGGGGCTTCGAGGACTATCTTTAGATGCAGAATATCCAACATTTTTTTTTCTATTGCCGCTCGATATAACATGACATACACAACGCTGTTCTGTATACCGGGTGTAGGCATTGCACCAGGTGCGGACTATATACCGGTCGAAGACAGTCTAGTTAAAAAAATTTTTTGCAGCCGAAATTGATTCCTGCGGAAAATATACCGGACTTTACGGTACTCTCTTTCATTGTAATTTTTATTACCAGCGATACAACAAATATACCGTCTTTCTGATAGCGAGCCGGACTTAAATAATTTTGATCTACATGAATAATTTAAGCCTTTTTCGCCTGTATTTCCTGCAATATGTGCCTATGCAGGGCTGATGCCACGTCGATGGGTCGTTAGCTCTAAGGCAAACATTCATCTCAGTCTTTTTCCGTGCGAAGTTAGTCCTCAAAAAAGCTTTCATATGAGAGATGAGGTGTATCTCCAGGCGTTAGAGCATTTCCCAGTGCTTTGCTTTTTAACAGTCTCCCGTATTTATTCTGGCGCAGTAGGGGGCTGGTATTTATGCCGTTGATATTCATGTGAGCCACCTCAGTGTCCGCGGCAGATATCTTTCAGTGATTGTTTTCCTTTTTCTTCAAAAGTGGTACAGTTTCCCGCAGAACATGAAAGTCACAAAAATCTGAATTTCCTCGTCTCCCGCCGCAGTAGCAAGTTGATATTGAAGGATGCACGGGGCGAGGTCGCGCATGGAAGTGCAGAGCGCACCTTTCAGTTGGCGTCTGCACACTTAGACTGCCAAGAAGTTAAGCTTTTTTTTTCTGACTTCTGAACGCTGTAAAATATTTCTTGAATATGCACAGTTAGCTCCGATGTGAAATGAAATACATTATTAGAATTCAACTACAAAACAACCTAATATTTTTGCTCATACTAAAATAAAAAAAAACGATCTGTACTTGCTCTATAAGACTATTTTTTACTCTTGACATTGCTCTTTCTTATAATTTCGGAATCTTAAAAACTTTTAAAGGGTGCATGAAAATGTTGCCCAACATTATGCAACGAATTCTTGCACTCTGCCATTATTAAATGGCATATCCCCAAACGATTACGCAAGGAAATTTGCCGAACAAAATAATGTCATGATTTTAAGCCCTGCAGGATATTTTGAACCTCGCCGCCGCTTGAAGCTCACGCTGAAGGGAGATAAAATAATGAAAAAAAAGAAGTCGAAAAAAAAGCTCCATATAATTCAGCTTTTTAAACTTCCTAAAAAACAAAGACTAAGAGATTCAACCGGTTGTGAATATTTATGCTTGACTGCTGTCAGAAGTCCGCGCTAATAAAACAGAATAATTTTTCCTGCCTTTGCACGTGTAATTCGGCTTCTTCAGATGTAGTTACTCAAATGACAAAAATGAGGGAAGAAATAGAGGAGTAATTTTCTTTTATCTCTTTTTTTTCTTCATCATGCCTGACGTCATTTCCCTCTGAGAACAGGGAATGGCTTGAGGACACTGCTAAGCTCGATGTTAATTTTCATTGGCAATAGAACTGGCTATAGAGTTTTAACTTCAGTCCAAATTAAAATCACTAAAAAAAACACGCCGTTCATAACACAAACAAAATACAAAAGCTAACTTACTGTCACAAGAAAATTGGTGTAGTACAGAGCCCAGACAATTAGACTTGTTGGTTCTGTACCTTGAAACGAGCAACGCAAGAATACAACGCAATGGGAAGAAAGGAAAGACACCAATCAGGACTGCACTGAATTTTTGTTAAAAAAACACTTACAATATATGTAACGTGACATAGAATTTGCCGGCATGCGAAATTGAGCCAGTAGAACTTTTTATTTGTGATGCGTATGTGAACTCACAGCTCTGCTGGCGGCCATATTACTGGCCCGTTGAGCAATTTTTTAAGAAAGGGCAAAGATTATGCTGGTGAGCGATTACGGCATGTTTTGACGGTATTTGGACGACTGCGCTGGACGGCCATGCTTGCTTAATTCGACATATTTTATTATCGAGTGCTCGGTGATCGGAAGCAACACTTAAATGAAGTGGCCATGCATCTTCCAACCACATAAACCTTTGGCGTAATTTTTCGTTGATCTTATGCTCGTTGGATTTCCTCCGGACATTGACAATGTCGGGTTTTCCAAGCTTGGATTGTGCAGAATAGGATTGTGCAGAATATGTACTTTGAAACGTCCGCTAACACTCATCTGTCGGATGTTGTTCGTTTCATTACATTGAACATCTCGACCCACTGGAATTTACTCACGAGCATCTTGAGAATCGGATATTAAATTCAACATTGTCATAATCACGTAGGCAGGCGTAGGCTGCAACCACGCATCGTGACGACATTGTGCTGCTTGACGGTGCTGAGAAAGACATATACGGAAAATCACTAGAGCCGTTTGACAAATCTATAGAAACTGGAAAACGCTGGAAAGAGTCTTGGTGAAAAAAAAAAGGTATTTTAAAAACACGCTCGAATGCCCACCGTAATCTCCACAAAAGAGGTAAAAGAAGTCCTTCGTTTCTTACTTGCACAAGATTTCCCACTATCATGAGCATATTGTGCAAGAGGCCGATATCAGATTTGCTTTTTCAACTTCGAACGAACTGGGCAGTCTGTGGCGTATAACGGGGTCGGACCCTGCCGAGCAGCAGCAGTGCATGCTAAATCACAAGCAGTGATTTGTAGCTCATTGAGTGAGTGAGTGAGTGAAAACATTTATTGATTTCCAAAGGGATTCGCGGATCGAAGGCTCCGTCGTCTTCGTGCTTGTGCCGGCGACTAGAGTCTTCTTTCAGCAAGGGTGGGCCCCTATTCCAAGGCTCCACTGAGTCGTGCTGCACCGGTCGCGTGCTCTATAAAGGCCCTCTGGGCCGTGAGCTCGCTGCTGGTGAGACGGCTCTCCCATTGCTCCGCACTCGGGTGTTTGTGTTTGTGAAATGCCTCGTTACGTTCGCATTCCCATGTGATGTGGTAGAGTGTGGGTATGGCTCCGCACCACGGACAGGTGTCCCTGTATTGCGATGGGTACATTTTGCTTAGTATATATAAATTGGGGAAGGAGTTCGTTTGCAATCTGCGCCAAGCAGTGGCCTCCTCCTTTGTCAGAGCTTTGTGTGGTGGCGGGTATCTAATCCTGACGCCTTTGCATAG
This sequence comes from Amblyomma americanum, assembly GCF_052857255.1. Classification (NCBI taxonomy): domain Eukaryota; kingdom Metazoa; phylum Arthropoda; class Arachnida; order Ixodida; family Ixodidae; genus Amblyomma; species Amblyomma americanum. The sequence continues at coordinate 56,813,779 of NC_135502.1, forward strand.
CTCATTGAAATAGTTGTTGCCTTGTGATCCTTTGTTTTAGTAAGCGCTAAATTGGGCAAACAAGGCGCTGTATTAGTGATTGGTTGTGGCAGCAAAATTACAATGCGACTAGGGGGCACGAGGGATGGCTTTCAGAACACTGAAAACCGCGCGCCTGTTTGTTATTATAAAATGAATGCATCATATAGCGAGTGCTAATTAGCGTGTGAATACAAGAAGCCAACAAATTAGCTTGTGAAGGTGGTGCCTGCGTGAGCACGCCTTCTGGGGTTTTGTCCGAAAAAGGGTTAAGCCACCTTGAATGTGCCGATGGATTCTCTCAGGCTATTTTTATTGTGTGCATGACTGCTGCGTTACTGGAGTGCTTATGGTTATGTGCAACTGTACAAACTGAGAAAAAAAGTACTATGGCTGCAAAAAAAAAAGAAAACCCGAATTGCAGATCCTTTGTTTTTTTCAGGAGCCTTAACATTCACGCGCATTTGCGCAACAGACTATAGACAAGGTCAACTCCGTAGATAAATATTTAGAACTGTGTATTTAAAGGAACGTGCCATATGGGCCATGCTCTGCCTTGCGGCTGCACTTTCACATCTGTTAGCGGGAATGTTATAGTTAGCGTGCGTGGTACGTTCCATCTGTGTTTGCAGAAATAAGCACGCCTTCTAATACGTTAGTGAAATACAGACAGGCTTTCACTGAAAAGTCTAGCATGTCGTGGTCGAGACGATGGCGGTTGTTGGGAGCCTTGCGCATTGAATGCAGGTACAAATCGAGATTAGAAAGGCCACGAACACAATTGCCCGCAGACCTTTCTGTTCTCTGATCAGTGAACGCGCGAATGCAGCACCGAGATGGCCACAGATACATATCGGCGCATTCCCGCAAGCTTGCTGCATGACACTTTAATAATAATAATAATAATAATAATAATAATAATAATAATAATAATAATAATAATAATAATAATAATAATAATAATAATAATAATAATAATAATAATAATAATAATAATAATAATAATAATAATAATAATAATAATAATAAACGCATAGAAAAAGAAAAATTGTGCCTAAAGGTATGGCGCTATGCGTAAAGGGTTAATTCATATATATATATATATATATATATATATATATATATATATATATATATATATATATATTATATTGTCACGGGGAAATACTATTTACATTTATTTACAAACGTTGGGGGTTAGACTGAAGAGTTCCTAGCAGGGAACACCAACACGACGGGAAAGCCACATTAACCTCCTCTTCTTCGTTCGTCCTTCCACGCGGTAGGCCACTTCGTCGTAACAATATATATATATATATATATATATATATATATATATATATATATATATATATATATATATATATATATCCTTATGAAGGGAGCCAACAGTCACCGAAACCGAGGTGCATAGGGGAATGTTTAATTTTTTTATGTGTTGTGCTCCCTTCATAAGTTTGTCAAAACAAGTCCCTCATTTCCCTTACCTTTATATCATTTCCCTTTATATATATATATATATATATATATATATATATATATATATATATATATATATATATATATATATATATATATATATATATATATATATATATATAAGTTATGTATTTTACATTCATAGATAGGCCCCTGGGAGTCCTGACACCTCTCCTGGCGCAATGGTGCAAGTGTTAAGCGATGCGCCACTGCTTTGCGATGCCGGATGTTCCCAGCGGTGGGCATTGTGCGGCCCAGATTGCTCTCCCCGAGCGACGAATCATTAGTTTAACTGCCATATGCCACGGTGAGCAGTTTGCTCACTGTACGCTTGTCAGGTTGTGATGACGCCGCAAGGACCTAGATGGCCCACCTTCCACCTCTTTTGCTCTCTGGGCACCAGCTGCCAGAGTCATGCTCGCAATTTTTCGCGCACTACGCCGGCAACGCCGACGCCGGATTTTCTGGGTAACGGGGCCTTTAACGCTATCGCGTTACGGCAGTGGGGTCCTTGTTTGTGATGGAAACACGCTCAAAATCGTCGCTTCTTCCGCAACAGGGCTCTAGGTTTGCTGTGAAAGAATCATGCAGGTTCTGACAATTAAGGATGCGGTTTGGGGAAGTTGGTACCGATTCATTGTTTAACCGCTCGGAAAAACGCGACAAAAGAAAAACACAATACAAGCGCTGTGTGTTTCGCGTTGTTCGTTTGATGTGTCTTTCAGCGCTGTTGAACCACTGACGGGCTAACAACGTGCGTATTTTTTCGAAACGCCGTTGACTGAAGGAATATTCACGATTCGTGTCTAATGAATGAGGTCTCTTAAAACACGATTTTCGTGCTGGATTTCGCAGACCACTCGAGAAGCCTGTACAGACGCTCCGAACTTCAGGTTCCTGCACGAATTCGATCAGACTGAATTCTAGCAGATCCAAAGCCTCATATTTTTAGCGACGCTTACCTTCCTTCCAGTGCCTTCTTAAGTTCCTGCGGAGGTAAGTACGCATGAACAGCATTCTGATTACACTTAAAAATATATACATAGGAGTTCAACCAGCGACCATGTCTTAGTTTTTTAGCAAAAAAAAAGAAAGTGAGAGAGAGGGCGCTGATTGTGCCAATGGCCTACTTCAGTAGCTTGATAACGATTTACAGAAAGAGCGCTCGAATTAGTGTGGTCACTGAATATTCGTACATGCCAGAAACACCAATAGTTATATGCAAAATTTCACAAGCGAATATTTCTGTTATTCGTGCGACTCTGAACACACAGTTTAACGGGGTAAACTTGTAGGCCAGTTGGTGCGACATTATGACTAAAAAACCGCGCCCTGTGTTGTCTTCTCTCTCTGTCCTGCGTCTGTTCCGGTTTTTTAGTCGTAATCTCAACACACGCAATGTCCCCAGCGAAGTACCACCAACTCAGTTCTCTTTCTTTATGGCCCGGTACACTCAGGCGCGATAAAATGGGATTTGGGATACGCATGTATTCATGCGACGCCACTGCGGTCCGCAGCTGGTCTGCCAGTCAGATCCTGAGAGCCTTGCGCTCCCTCGATATGAAGGAAACGCCGCTCGATCCGCCGACAACCTGTTCCTGGAATCCCTGCACCAGCTGCGGCCATTGATGACCAGCGCGGAAGAGCAACCCTTGCTTTCTTCGCCGTCGCATGGATGTATTTATTATTATTATTTTCCGCTTCGCGTCGGACTGTGCTGGATGCATGCGCTTCGTAGTGTTCTTTCGCAGCTTTAGCTGTTCGACTTCTTGCAGAGCGTTTTCTGGGAAGCAACGGAGATAGGAGAGTATGCCGAGGGAATGGCGGTGGAGTGTGCGGATCACGTAACAGAAATAAGAGTAAAAGAGAAGGGCAGTACTTAGTATAGTGACCTTGTTCACTATGCTGCTGGGGAAAAGTAAAGATGAAAGCACGCCTTTCCGACTATTTTGCAGGCCCCCTTGGGGATGTAATAATAATAATAATAATAATAATAATAATAATAATAATAATAATAATAATAATAATAATAATAATAATAATAATAATAATAATAATAATAATAATAATAATAATACCTTTTCCGACTATTTTGCAGGCCCCCTTGGGGATGTAATAATAATAATAATAATAATAATAATAATAATAATAATAATAATAATAATAATAATAATAATAATAATAATATTAATAATAATAATAATAATAATTGGTTTTTTAGGGGAAAGGAAATGGCGCAGTATCTGTCTCATATATCGGCGGACACCTGAACCGCGCCGTAAGGGAAGGGATAAAGGAGGGAGTGAAAGAAGAAAGGAAGAAGAGGTGCCGTAGTGGAGGGCTCCGGAATAATTTCGACCACCTGGGGATCTTTAACGTGCACTGACATCGTACAGCACACGGGCGCCTTAGCGTTTTGCCTCCATAAAAACGCAGCCGCCGCGGTCGGGTTCGAACCCGGGAACTCCGGATCAGTAGTCGAGCGCCCTAACCACTGAGCCACCACGGCGGGGCTTGGGGATGTAATATTTTATAATTTTCATGAAAGAATGGCGAGCGATGGAGGAAAGGGGGACCACACATACTGGGCGTGTGGTATCGCGACTGTTCAGCGCAGTCGCAGGAACTGTTGTATATATATTTATATCCGGAAGATGCAATTTCTTAGTGGAAATGAGTGTGGACGTTCGATTCAAACCTCCTGGCAGAAATTTTGAATAGGGCGAAACCTTTATCTACATCCGAACGGCGACGCCGAGAGAAGCCACCGGTCGCTTCACTAAAAAGGATTTTTAACGACCGTTTTTCTCATATCTTTCCTCAGGGAGTTCCAGTTGCATTACGTTCTCGGCAGAATGTCTCTACCGTAAAGTATCGAACTTTCTATGAACTGGACCAGTGCACAAGACCTGTGTAGACCCAATCCCCCCCCCCCCCCCCCTTCTACGTTTCATGTAACGTGTTCAAATGAAAATGTAAAGACGTAAGCCTGGTTGAACTGAATCTTCCACCACTGCGCATTATCACCCGCGGGTTGTTCGCTGCCGAGTGGATGAGTTGGGACGTAAAGCTGTAGGAGTACTACGCAGAAATAATATGTGCTCAGTATATGCATCTATAGTACTTGTACGTGTGTCTTATCACTGTTAAATACTCTGTGAGTGGCTATCTGTGGTTGCGATAGCCACCAACGCGTGGCTGTGCGGTTACAAGACACCGCTGTGATGGCGGGAGACGGCGCTATCCAGCTCAGACCTCAGGTACCAGGAGCAATTCCTCGAGAGTGCACGCGCAACAGCGACAGCCAATGGAGCACAGAAGGATATTTCCACCACCCAGATCGGTCTTTCCTCAATAATGAGGCGCGCATTTGGAGGCGGTTACAAGCTGTAAATTACTTCTGCCCAGTTTGGGTCTACCTGGCACAGACCGGGGATGAAAAAGATTCTAAATGTAAAAATTGCGGTGAAAGGGGCACTCTTAATCACATAATTTGGGAATGCGCCGATTCCCCGGGCGCCGGCTTAAACATGAACAGTAGAGAAGCCTGGGAAGTTTCGTTGCGAAGCGAGGACCCCGCCAACCAAAAGCAAGCCACCCGCCTGGCGGCTGAGGCCATGAAGAAACAATTCATCTTCGCTTAATTTTCATTAGTCTGAGGAGCATCCCCTACGCACGTCCCAGGCCTGCGTTCCGGGACTGGGGATTTGGGGGCTCCTTCTCGGTGGTCAATAAAGTTTTCATTCATTCATTCATTCATTCATTCATTCATTCATTCATTCATTCATTCATTCATTCATTCATTTCGGACTAGGGGCCTCAATCACGTCAATCTATTTCCCAAGTTGTCAGTTAAACATTTTCATTCATTCATTCATTTCGGACTAGGGGCCTCAATGACGTCAATCTATTTCCCAAGTTGTCAGTTAAACATTTTCATTCATTCATTCATTCATTTCGGACTAGGGGCCTCAATCACGTCAATCTATTTCCCAAGTTGTCAGTTAAACATTTTCATTCATTCATTCATTTCGGACTAGGGGCCTCAATCACGTCAATCTATTTCCCAAGTTGTCAGTTAAACATTTTCATTCATTCATTCATTTCGGACTAGGGGCCTCAATCACGTCAATCTATTTCCCAAGTTGCCAGTTAGACATTTTCATTCATTCATTCATTTCGGACTAGGGGCCTCAATCACGTCAATCTATTTCCCAAGTTGTCAGTTAAACATTTTCACCACCACCACCACTACCAGCGCTGTGTGTGCAGGATGCGCCTACAGTGCATATAACAGTGTAGAAATTCCAGGATAGTGTCGTGATGTCCCTCTCTCTCTTCGTGCTTTTTGCGCTGCGGTATTGAGTGCAGCTCACCTTTTCTAAGTTATATTATCACTTCTTAGCTGACTCATGGATGACAGACTTCATGCACATTTTCAGCCTGCCAATGGCGAGGTACTGACTTTCTCAAAAACAGAGCCTACGCAAAGGGGCTGAATAACTGAGTTAGACACCACACAGCGCAGAACGAAGCGTATGTAGAAAATAATGACATTCTCAGAGGCTTTCCTGCTGAAAAAAGTTGGCAAATCGATATTATGTTCCTCTATGCGTGGCTTTTGAGAGCGCGCACGTTTCTAGCCGTTTCATCATTATTCGTAAGTTTTGACATGTATCCATCTGCGACCGTGTTCAGAGCCTGTCTCGAATCATTTGGGCATTGGTCGTCGTATCAAAATGGTGCCCTTTCAATGCGCGTCTTTTGATTCCGGGACAATGAAAAAGGAAAGTTCAAAGAGGCCAGTCTTGGCCGCCACGGCTCTCAAAAACACCACCCCGCGGGGCACTGTCGTGCTTTCCGCTGGCCCCAAAGAAAAGCTTAGGAACTTTGAATACGAAAGAAAAATATAAAACGAATTTTCACTTCTCGAGCGATCCTCTTCTCCGGAGGTTCCGACTTGTTAGCTTTTTTTTTTCCTGCGTGCTTTGCTTTTATCTGCATTCCGCTACTTTTATTTTTTCTTTCTCCTTGGCCTGTGGGAGACAAAAGTTTGTAGATTTGGCTCGCGTGGCGCGATGCGTTTGACACGCCCTTATGTAGGGCGAGCGTGAAACTACTTTATTCCACAGCCGAAAAGGAGAAAAAAAAAACACTTAACAGATAGCGAGGTGCAAATAGATGCGCTGCGGTTAATAAGGATACATAAAATGGCGACCTGACTGACCATGAGCTCAATTCACTCGATCAGATGATCACGAGCTCCTCAAGTAAACATTGGAGGGGACAATTAAGAGTATTACGCGATAGCGTAATGGGTAAATTCTCACATATATGCAGATGGTCATTCTCTACATTACATTCATGGATCACTGGGAGTCGTCATACCCCCCTGACGCAGTGGTGCAGCGTGTTAAGCGGTGCATCACTGCCCTGCGAAGCCAAGTGCTCCCAGCGGTGGCGCTTGTGCGACCCAGGTTGATCTTCCGGAGCGACAAATAATTAATTTAACTGCCACCTGCAACGGCGGGCAGTTTGCTCACTATCCGGTGGGCAGGTTGTGATGACGCCGCAAGGTCACGTGAGCTAGGTGGCCCACCTGCTTCCTAGGTTGCTGTCTGGGCACCACCTGCCGGAGTCATGCTCGTGATTTTTCGCTCACATCACCGACGCCGCATTTTTTGGGTAACGGGACCTTAAACGCTGTCGCGTTAAAACTTGGGAAATTCTGTGGTGCTGTTTTCTTGCGAGTGATGTCTCGAGAGTCGGACACGACAACAACGCTTGATTTCGTCCTCAATTCGCTCACGATAGTCTTCTTGGGTCGAGATGATCGGGTTATGCGATATTGAGCAGTTTGTCTCTTTGCCTAACTATGTTGCGCCGCCGCGGTGGCTGAGTAGTTATGGCGCTAGGCTGCTGGCCCGAAAGACGCGGGTTCGATCCTGGATGCGGCGGTGGAATTTCGATGGAGGCGAAATTCTAGAGGCCCGTGTACTGTGCGATGTCGGTGCACGTTAAAGAACCACAGGTGGTCGAAATTTCCGGAGCCCTTCACTACGGCGTCTCTCATAGCCTGAATCGCTTTGGGACCTTAAACCCCCTAAACTAAACTAACTGAACTAAACTAAGTATGTTGCGCAAACTGCCTATAATCGCGTCGAGTTTCCCCTGCACTCATGAAATTTGACTCGCATATCAAACTGTTCCGTGCACTGTTATGCATTATCACGCAAAATGGTTTGACATGCTGTTGCTGTAAGCTTGCCTGCTCCAACCTATGCTGCAACGTTACCGTAGCAATGAGGCATGCCTACTCCCGGAGGCGTATATAATGTAACTGGGACGAGTAGTTCTGTGTACAGCTTTTGTCAATACATTCCTGTCCACAGTGTCCGCTGTAGCGCCGTGTAGCAGGGGCATTTACGGAATCCCTACAGCTCCAAGTCTCTCGACGGTGAGCAGATATCTCGTCTTCACTCCGTCGGAGCTCTAGAACTCCAGGGGCTCCGTAAATATTCCATGAAACGGCTCTATAGTGAACCCTATGGCCCGGACACTTTCGGAAAAGGCTGTATACGTGGAACACCACCGTGACAGGCAAAGGCTCCGATATACGAAGCAGTATTGCGTCATTACTTTCCGGACGCACCCTGTACGGTCTAATACAAAAATGGGTAATATGATACCAGCTGCACTACGGAACTCTCGCGAGAAATGGTTAGAAACGGTCACTTTGCAGGGAGCAATGATTGCTCTCGAGGACACAAATGGCTGTGGCAACGCAGTTCAAAGCACTAACTTCTGTACCACTTTTAGCCGTTTCTAGTTTAGAGTGCAGCATACTACAGAGATTTCGTGTTTCGGCAAGGACAGTTAACTGCGTGGTTGAGTTGGCCGTGGCTTTCTCGGAGGTTTCCGTCTCAAAAACGAACTGAATGGTAAAACGCAGTAATTGTCGCACTAGAGGAACATCAGGCAGTAAGACTTATCTTTGCTATGAGCAGTACGGTATCGTTATCCTGTTTTCATCCCGTCTACTGTGAACTGGTCGTAATGAAATATATTAGACTGAGTACCAAATCATACAGTGCCACTATTGCACGTCAGCCTCCTTTACCTCATGTTTAATGCATCACCGTGACTGTGTTTTGTCGACTTGTAGAAAGATTGAGACGCTGAGGGCATTTCTATCAATTCCGTTACGTTTACTAGAAAGCACTAACCAGTTCCGTGATTCAAACCGCTTTCCAATTATCAGTGCCGAATATCACTTAGACTAAGAAAAGTAACGTCGTCTTGCGCCACCCATGGGTATCGCTGCTGCACCTCCACGTATGATGCTGCGATACTACAGAATCGACTGGGGCTGCTGCGGCACCTTCGCGCGAGGTGCGTACCACGGAGAGACGCCATATCTCCTCCGGCAGGGAACAGTGCTTAACTTTCGCGCGCACGCCGTCGAGTTCTTTCTTTTCACTGCCTTGCCTTCCTGAGAGATGTGCCGGCAGGACCTGTACGGAGGGAAGCAGCTCCCGTCTCAAGAGGAAACGCTTTCTTTCTTCGCTCGCTGGAGTGTTTGTAGCGGTCTACACTTTATTTTATCATTACTTTTTTCTTCGTGTGCTCCGATGGGCTTTGCGCTTCTTTTGTCCAGGCTTGTCGGCGCTCTCTTATTATTACCGTCAGCGCGCTGTCTTCGCTGGAGAGAGATAGAGAAGAGAGGAGAGAAGAGAGGAGGAGGTGAAGGGGGTGGTGCACCGGCGGCTTTGGGCCGTGTCAGGGATCAGGAGGATTCGTAACGCCAAGCTACACGCCAGCTCAGTTTGGCGGGCCAGCGAACCGCGAAGAGCATTTTGTCTTGGGCACCAGCGCTGCCCGGCCGGCCCCGTAGCTGGCCTTCCTGCCTGCCTGCCTGTCCGTGTGAGAGGCGGCGGCTGTATCGACGCGGGGCTTCTGCCCGCGTCGAGTTTCGGCATCACTCTAATAGCCACCTCTGTTTTCGTTTCTCCTCTTCCGCATCCAAATCCACCGAGTTAGGCGTTTTTTTTCCCTCTCTCTCCGTGGCACGGATGCCGCCGGAGGGGTTAACCCATTCTCATTTCTCTCTGTCCTCCCACGTTTCTCGGTGATTCTGTCTCACTCTTTGTCCGCTTTGTCCTTCGCTTTTTTTTATCCTTGCATGCCGGCGCGAGCGGTGTCTCCTTTGTGTGTCCTCCTCTAGGGTCGCTTTGTTCTTGGCCCGCTTCGGTATCACCCCAACGAAGGTCTTGCGACGACTGCGTAAATGACTATGTAATGTACGTTGCGGGTTAATTTAGTCAGGTACTGTCGAGCGCTGTTCCGTAGACAATAAAAGTGCATGGTTAGACAGCAGCTGACGGTTTTGACTTCAGGTGATCGTATTCGCCTGGCTTGTAGAGTTCTTTGGCTCTAGTTACGTTCTAGAGTAAATGGGATGCGGCGCGCCGCTCGAATGCTGGGAAAAAGATTGACCTGCACTGTGCTTAACACTAAGCGTTGCTGCGAAGAGCACTTAGATCTCTGCCCGAGTGAGCGTATACAGCCGTTGAGTCATATGATGCAGATCTTGTAGCACTCCAGGCGCTTTAAAGCGGTGGAGAATGAATAACAGCCGTTGACTTAAAGCACGATCCAGTGACAGCTCGGGTGAGACGTGCAACGTCTTGTATACTTTTGGCATTGAGCTGCATGCCGTTATCACGGGATTAGAAAGCTTTTCTGGGTGATGAACGATAATTGGGAGTTTTTACCCACTGCTCGTGGGACTTCGATGTTCGCTTCCAGCAATCCTTTGAGTCTGTGCCCTGTGAAACGAGGCAATTAGTGCAGCACTGTAGTACGGCAGACTTGCCAGTTAATTGATTTAGATTGCTTGTTACGGCGACCCAGAACGCCCAACTCTCCTGGTAGTCGGGAGAGCGTAAAAGTCTTACTGACGAGGCTCATTCAGCGAAATAAATCTGGATATTTTTCGGCGTCGTTTACGTATAAACGTGTTTTGATGAGTTTCGAAGGGGCAAAAGCCCCCTTTGGAGACAGGCGCAACCGACTCCTTGGAGGCCTAAAGCTGCGAGAGAGAAATGTATCGACATTCTTTTAGGCTGGATGGAGGGAGACCTCGCTTCCGTAATCGAACCACCCTCCCCAAAATCGCTGCTTTCATCGCTGACAGAACAAACAGACCTGCTGTGGAGCGGTCAGCACGCTTATTCAGCTGCACTTGACACTCGTCCGCACGCACGCACGCACGCACGCACACACACAAACAAAACCCAAACAAAAGCACGCAGGAGCAGTTGAGCGGACGAGGTGTCGGGCGTATACACGCGCGAGGCAGACGCGCGGACAGGCCGGCTTCACGCGACGTGACGTATGTGGCCCCAGCAAGCAGCGAAAAAGTGGCGGCTCGATGGACGCGGTATCTCCGACGTCGCTCCAGACACGTATAGATTCGCTTGCTTTCTTGTTTCCTCGTTCTTTTCTTGTTTTTGTTTTGTGTTCCCCGCTGGATCGGTGGCGGCAGAGTCGGAGGCAGGCGGACGAGCCAATGCGCTGCTGGCCCGACGACTCCCCGATCGATGGGTTCCTCTCGCTCTTCCAATCCTCCACCCTTTCTCTCCTGACGCGTTCGCATCCGTGAGGGTGGGGGGGGGGGGGGGGGGTAGTAGCAGCAACTGGTTTAGCGATAACGCGGAGTCGATCACACGCGGCCTGACAACTCGGCGCACGGACCGTCGCGTACTACGTCCAGCGAGCGTACGCGCTCGCGCCGCCCCTTTGTTTCAGCACGGTAAAGGAAAAAGAAAGAACAGGCAGGCTAATGCGAGAGAGGGTACGGGACACGCTTCCTTGACTTCGTTGCTTCACACCTTTGCTCCTTTGTTTTTTTTCTTTTTGCCTGGTACACATAATAATTTGGGGAAGTAAAACTATAAACTACAAGACTAAGTGCAGTGGTGTTTGTTTGGATAGCTGCACGATGCTTTTTTTTCTTTCTAGGCTAATGAAATTCTGCTAATGGATATCGGCCGCTCGATTCTTGAACACGTGCGAAAAAGAGGCGGTGACAAAGAAAAAAAAAGCTGCGATGAGTTGCAGCTTTGGGAAACTAAATAACGCGTGTTAGCGCAGCGATCACTGTCATCCGTCTTGAAAGACACGACGCACCTTTGGAAGCACGCTGCGTGTCGTGGACATTTTTTGTTCTTATACTCATAGGCAGCGGCTGAGCGGCCGCAAGGTTAAAGCGAACGCTCAAACTGAACCTGCCTTAGAGCAATGCCAATGGCGCAAATGCTGACTGTTTATGGCCGCGAAAGAAAGTCGGGTTTTCTTAGGGTTGCACAAACCGCTTTTCCCTGAAATTTTCTCAAAGCGAAATCAAAACGCCAGCTTCCAGGTATGCAGCATGCACGGTATAATCTCGATCAGTGCTAAAGGCAATCCTTTCGCGCGAAACAACCGGTCGTTACGCCTACATCAGTAGGTAATGACATGATCTTGAATTTCGCTATTAATTTGTACTGTGTGCCTGACGTGGTGTTGTCATTGCCGTTGTCGTCATCATCATCATCTTTATCACCATCGTCATCATCACGTGAACTGTTTTTCCGGGCACGCGTGGCGCCTGTTTGTGCGAGTACACAGGCGCTAGATAGGTTGGCAGCCGGACGCAAGCCTCAGATTGTGGGCGCACCTTCAGTGCTTTCAGACGTTCAGAAATCAGCCGAATTTACTAAATTTAACTACAAATAATTAACAATTTTATGGGTAATATATCCAGCCCCTGTTTTTATTTCAGCAACGTACAAGTGAGTAACGATGAAATGTGGGAAGTTCAGAATTTTTAATAGGAGAGCAATAAAAGCGTTACCGGGAGGAGGAGGAGGAGGAGGAGGAGGAGGAGGAAAACATTTATTCAGAGCACAAAAACTGGGTGGGTTCAGTACGAGAACCCATTGGTTGTCATCATAATCCGGCCCCTCTCAACCAGCAATTTCTGGTCGAGTAAAAATATGTCTGTTCGGTAGTAAAGTTCGTCCATTGGATGAAGAGAAGTGGCGTCGCGAGACTAAGTGACGCCACTTCCACTAATGGCATCAACAACTTCTAATGCTATGACATTGTCAACCCATTGGCAATTAGGTGTCCCTGTGAATTTTTACTCTGAGCGTTGCGCAGTTTCACTATGTGCTTGTTGAGAGGATATAGACAATCTTCTACACGACTCTTCACTTGTATGCCGAAGCTTAAGCGTAATTGTATCTTGCCAATTTTTTATTGCACAACTAAAACTAAACCTTCCACTACGAAGGATCTTACCGGTCGTTTGCCTCAGCGCTGGAAGAAAAAAAAATTGTGAACCGCCAAGGCGGAAAATGTTGTAGTCGGAATGCAGGAAAAAGAAGCGAACCAAGAGCCCCAGCCTTTATCCCTATGCTTTCATGGAAAGACGTACGCGACGCGAGTTGTGCGACGACAAGGAAGGCTGGATGGATTGTCACTCGGGCGTATGGCTTTGAGTTTGATGGAGAATGTTATGTGCGACGCAAACCATACGTTGCGCGCCGTCGCGATTTCGATGCGGCTGTCGAAAGCATTGCTCACACCGTGACTGAGAGCCCGCTCGGTCTTTGTCTATTCGTTTAACGACACCGGGTACGAGTTTGCGCTGTCGTAGATGTTACAGCGTCAAGCAACTCATGAGCAGAACGACGTTCACTTTTTTTTTCTATTCTGCTGAGGCTAAGAGTAGAGACACGAACTGTACATGTAGAGAGTTATTTTGTTGACGTTAAGTTTAACAAATGTTTGCTTTCCTTCCGTCTGCTTAGAATTACAAACGTGTTGAAAAAAAAAAGGAATACGGAGTTCACATAGCGTTGTTAGAAGTTGGGTATGGAAGCTGCTGCACAAATCTTCGGCTCGAGTCGTCGCCTGTCGCACCGAAAAATGACTGATGGCGGCTGAAGAAATGGGGTTGATGAGGAGATAATTGGCTCATTTATATCACGTATATATTTTATGTTAATTTATATCATGTATATATGGCTCTGGCTCGGGAGGAAAGCCTTGCCCCTCCCGCTCCTGTCGCCGGTTTATTAAAAAGACGTGGCATTATGTATAGGCTCCCTAGAGGGACGCTAGGCTGGCTTATGAAAAAGTATCCTGTGAAGTTCACGCTAAAGCACGGTCACACACACCATCACTTGTCTTCACGTCCTTAGCGAGCCGTTGTTCTCACGCATCGGCATGACAATTTGGGGATAATATCGGTCGCTTCGCGACGCACATTTCATAGGACTCGGCTAGCCATACTGGTCATGCATTACAAACCATATTACCTGATGGAACATTTCGCGTAGCCATTTCTCACTTCAACATGAAGTTCGCAACCATAAACTGAAAAATTTTCTCGTCGCATACTTTCGAATAATGCGGGGCGAGGGGCCATATTCGTATATTCGGGGCCTTATCCGGATGTTTCTCTGGTCGAGGTTTGCGTGATTTCCGTTCATGGTATACCTTATTCTGATACTGCCCGTTTTGAACGATCTTGGAGGAGGGGAAGGGGGGCCGGCGTGCAATTTTGGTGTCTTTTTGTGTTTAATAATAATAATAATGATGATAATAATAATAATAATAATAATAATAATAATAATAATAATAATAATAATAATAATAATAATAATAATAATAATAATAATAATAATAATAATAATAATAATAATAATAATAATAATAATAATAATAATAATAATAATAATAGTAATAATAATAATAATAATAATAATAATATTAATAACTTATTCCCAACCACTGAAGTTGTCCGTCTCAGTGACTGCGTCCATCGGTCACTCACGTTTCCAGATGAGTCGCACCTGACCCACGGCCCATCAAGGCGCTGCGGTGGCGCCCACTTAATGGGGCACTCTGACGTCGACCTCGCTGTTCTGGTTAGCTGCACGTAATTATGAAGAATATTCTGAGCAACACACATATCGACCACATGCGTATCTTTCCCACTGCTTTTTTTTTTCTTTTTCTAGAGAGTGCAGGAATTGAGGACTATGCGGGACAAATCATCCTGCTCGTTTGGGAGCTTCGCTGACAGCTTATGCATTTTATTAGCGGTGTTAATTGAGGATATTGGCGGCAGCACCAACAAACATTCAGCAAAAGTTATCCTCCAAACAAACGGTTCCCTAAAGTAGTACGCATATCTTTGGCTTTTGAATTTTTTACGCGAAAGTGTAAAGGCCCTGTGCCGTATAAAAGCCAAGCCGGTGTCAGCGTTCCCGTCGAATAATAATAATAATAATAATAATAATAATAATAATAATAATAATAATAATAATAATAATAATAATAATAATAATAATAATTGGTTTTTTTGGGAAAGAAAATGGCGCAGTATCTGTCTCATATATCGGCGGACACCTGAACCGCGCCGTAAGGGAAGGATAAAGGAGGGAGTGAAAGAAGAAAGGAAGAGGTGTCGTAGTGGAGGGATCTTTAACGTGCACTGACATCGCGCAGCACACGGGCGTCTTAGCGTTTTGCCTCCATAAAGACGCGGCCGCCGCGGTCGGGTTCGAACCCGGGAACTCCGGATCAGTAGCCGAGCGCGCTAACCACTGAGCCACCGCGGCGGGCCCTTAGTGACGTCAGCATGCTCTCGCATGACGGCGGGTGTCTTACATCATCCCCGTTTCGCGCTTTTAGGTATCGAGCCGAATAAGTGAGCGTCACGTGCTTGCCTTACTGCAGGATACTATAAGAGAAAACGGATCGTGTCCCTTGCTGTGACCTTTTAATCTTGAGCTTTTAACCCTGGCGTTCTTGCGCAAGGTGCATGTCGTTAAGCGTTTAGTGACCAACTCAGATAGTCATACAAATTATATCACTAGATTAGATTTGGCTTTTGGTCATGCGACACCAAAACTTGGCTTCGTAACGCTCCTAGTTTTTCTGGTCGAGTTTTTCGTGAATTCTGTTCATGGTGTACATTATTCTAATGTTGCCAGTTTTGAATGATCTCGCTATGATTTGGGTAGACATCCAAATCATATCCATACACCAGATTTGGCTCTTTTTCATGAGCAAACAAAACTTAGCTTCGTAGTACTGGGCTTGCTGAATATTTGGCGGCTTTCTGGTAATATCTCAGCGCGTTTGTAAAGGCTTGAAATGTCGGCCGACGTTTTGTTAGTGTCTCGAACATTTATTTTTGTAGTCGGATAACCTTCGCAGTTAATTTCGCTTCTTAAAACAAAAGCAAAACAGACCGCTTTGGAAGAAGCTAGTGTTATAGTAGGAGCTAGTAAATCTAATTAGGATACAAAGCACCATTCGTCAAAGTCATCTCTTCTCAAATCTCCTTGTTACCGTGCAGTGACTCTGAAGCTGCTCTTGTGCGAAGGTTTGCGATTAGCGCTTGCGAAAGAAAAAGAAAGGGAAAAAGAGATAAGTTTGTCGTGAAAAACCGGCGGCGCAATTTCTAAGACGCCGGTTTTTCTGCGTCAGAAGCCCATGTAAACACGCACAAGTAGGTTATTGCTACAATTTACGGTGCGTTTCATTAGATTACGGACCCTCCGTTAAGCTACACCCCAGTAGCAAATTGAAATAATCATTTAAAAGAACATAATTTGTGCAATCGATATAGGTGAAGAAGAAGAAACGAGAGAAAGGAGCCTTGGCCATGTTTACCGAGGTAAACAAGATCAACAACAACCTTGGCCGCTGTAGTGATCGAAAACTCGTTATGTAAATGAGGTATCATAGGCGATGTGCGTGCGACTCTACGTTCGGGCTTCTCTACATAGGGAGCTGAAGGTTGAGATTAATGCTGTATGCGGGGGGGGGGGGAGTGAAATAAGGAAAAAAAAACATTCAAGCGAAAAATAACGAAGTAAATTACAGAGCAAGTACAGGAGAAACGTATTGCCGCAAAGCTTTGCGATGTTTGCCTTTTTTTGCAGCTTCTGTAAGTCCTATGCATTGTAAATAGTTGTTAGCATTTTAATTATTTTATTGGTTTACTGTTTTTAATGCTTTTAATGCATTAGAAGCCTGATGGGGCCATAATGCGTCGTTGGTCTTAAATTTCGCCCATTTGCTCCAGGGGAGTCACGTCACCTGACCGAAGCATTCTCATTGGCTGGAGGGAAATAACGTAATCAGGTGGGAGCATTCCTATTGGCTCAACGGAAGTGAAGCCACTTTCGGTAAAGGCATCTAATGCTATCTCATTGCCAAAGCATAGTGAAATTAGGTGTCCCTGCGAATTTTTGATTACTTGCTGCAATTAATTCGTGCTAGTGGTCTGGAAATTCTCCTTAGCAGGATACAACAGTGTTGCCAATCTACCACTCGTTTTGACGGAATATATTCGTTTTTTGTTGTTTTTTTTGCCTGTTACGCCAAAAGCGATTAGACTGCGCGCCACTGAATCTGCGTTGCTCAAGATGGTTTGTGGGTGGTATAAGCGCCTTATCCTCAAAGTTTGTCGTCCCCTTAAAATTGATCGTGGCGGAGACTGACGACCATTCTTAAGCGAATGAGCGTTCAGCGCATTTGCTTCTGTCGCCACAGCCGTTTTTTTTTTTTCCTGTTTGCGGGCACAAGACCGCCCAATAAGCAGTTTGAGTTCCGCGCCAGTTTTCTGTCTACATCCATGTTTCCGCTGCCGGCCCAGCCACGTGACATTTCGGTCACGTGGTTTGGTTGAAACTGGAGTGTTTATGATGATGAAAATAAGCGTGCTTTACGCCTTTACAAGAAGCTTGATGTGTTTACGATGAATGCGTTTCAGTACGTTTCGCAGTGTGTTTCATTCTCTGGTAGGAAAAACAGAGGTAACGTTACAATCTCAGAGCACATTCTAATGAAACTTATTCTTTCGTCAGCAAGCCACAATGGTTGTAGTAGAAGGTCGTGTTTTGTAACGAAATTGTTGACTACCTTTCAAGGGCTTCTTCTTGGAGACGCATCAGTTTCTCAACCCCGTACGCTGTTTTTGGTTAGAACTGTATTTCTTGCAGCTTCTGTAAGTCCTACGCATTGTAAATAGTTTTTAGCATTTTCATTATTTTATTAGTTTACTTAATGCTTTCAATGCATTAGAAGCCCGATGGGGCCATAATGCGTCGTTGGTCTTAAATTTCGCCCATTTGCTCAAGGGAAGGCACGTCACCTGACCGAAGCATTCCCATTGGCTGGAGGGAAATGACGCAACCAGACGGGAGCATTCCTATTGGCTCAACGGAAATGACGCCACTTTCGGTAAAGGCATCAACAATTGCTAATGCTATCTCACTGCCAAAGCATAGTGAAATTAGGTGTCCCTGCGAATTTTTTATTACTTGCTGCAATTAATTCAATTCGTGCTAGTGGTCTGGAAATTCTCCTTCTTAACAGGATACAACAGTGTTGCCAATATCTCACTCGTTTTGACGGAATATATTCGTTTTTTTTTTCTAGTAACACAGCTCAGTAATCTATGAAATGGCACTGCTATGTTTTATCGCCACCACCGAAATTCGACCGCCGCGGCCGTGATCGAACCCGCGTCTTTCGGGTCAGCAGCCGAGCGCCATAACGACTGACCCATCGCGGCGGCTAGGAGTATAAGAATCGATGGAAAGATATGGGAGAACGAGATACCATTGCTTTTGCAGAATGAAACTTGCGCTTTACGTTCGAAACTTTGTTTCAACATTCCGCACGCGTGGAAAGAGAGCTCAGCCAACGCGTTTAACTACCGAAACTCCGGACAAACTCTTGACGGCGCGCCAGGTTTTTTATGCGTTACTCGCGCAGGGCATTTCAGTTTGGTGAAGTAACGTCGGATGTTTTCTGATGCCCGTCGATGAGTTCGAAAGTCTTCACAGTGGTCGTATTGCGAAACTTATTCTAGCCGGCACATCTTGCGGTGGCAGAAAGTAATGTGTTCGTCGCCGAAAGGTACAGTCGGGGTCAAATGTCCCTGATCCCCAGTACAGAGATATGTCTCTCATTCCCCGGCGCGGCGGTCGAATTTCGATGGAGGTGAAATTCTAGAGGCCCGTGTACTGTGCGATGTCAGTGCACGTTAAAGAACCCCGGGTGGTCGTAATTTCCGGAGCCCTTCACTACGGCGTCCCTCATAGCCTGAGTCGCTTTGGGACGTTAAACCCCATAAGCCAAACCACAAACCAAACCTTACGTAATCTTCAACAAGTAATAATAAACAAGGTCTTTGATTTTATTTGTTTTAACCAGCAATGCTGTTATAACTTTTCTCCTCTTTCACTTGCTGTGCTCAGAAATATCGAGGGAGTGCAAGATGAAGCGCAGTATGAATGTGCCAGCTCAAATTCAGGCTCCAGAGGACTCATTTAAAGCTATCCATTAAATACATCTATTATATATCGTCCTCATGACCACGTTCCTGGAGCGACGGCTGACCACCTCGGCACGCACGTACATCGCACCGATGCCGCACCACCGTCCGAGGAGTCGCATTAATCCTGGCCGCCCCTTCGTCACCGTGCACGTTCACCCCCTGCCGTACCGCTCTGTCGTGTAGCGCCGCCTTTACGCCTTACGACCCGACGCGCTCACACCACGCCCCGGAGAATGCCAGGCACGTGAACGCTAACCGCCGAAGCGCGGCGCCTTCGGCGCCGCCTCGGACCGAAGCATGCGGGGCGTCTTGCGAGGAGGGATGTGCCGTGCACAACGCGGCAACAAAAGCGCGCCAAGCGGCGGCGCTCGCGAAGAAGCCGAGAGAGACGCGGTGTGCCTGGCTGGATGGTTGGCACGCTTTCCTTGCCGCGCGCGCACACACACACACACACACACACACGGGTGAGCGTGCAGGCACGCCGCGCAAAGTCGAACGAGGCCTGGACCCAGCTTGCCGCCGCCGCCGCACTCGGGACCTCTCCCCGCCCTCCCCA